>NW_022263900.1:0-39841 GCF_002021735.2 Oncorhynchus kisutch
GAGAATTCCTTTGTCTGTAGAATTGCGATGGAACAGAGCTCGCTCTCATGTGAACGAGCTCAAGGCATTCTGCAGACCTCTGACTCATTCCCTCTCATTCGCCCTCACCTCACAGTAGAAGCATCAACAGGTTCTAAAGCCTGTTGACATCTAGGAAGTGCCATGACAATTCCCACTGTCTTCAATAGGGAATGAGTTGAAAAACGAACCTCAGATTCCCACTTCCTGGTTGGATTTTTTTCTCAGTTTTTGCCTGCAATATGTGTTCTGTTTATACTCACAGACATCATTCAAACGGTGTTAGAACTTCAGAGGGTTTTCTATCAAAATATACTAATATATGCATATCTTAGCTTCTGGGACTGAGTAGCAGGCATTTTACTCTGGGCACCTCTGGACAAGATAAGAAGCCATAAGAAGATAAGACTCATCTATGTATCTGTGCCAATATAGCAGGAAACCAATTAAGACATATCGATTTTGGGGTGTAGTTACCCTTTAACTAGGCATGTCAGATAAGAATGACGGCCTAGGAACTGCCTTGTTCAGGGGCAGAATTTTACCTTCTCGGCTCAGGGATTTGATCTTGCGACCTTCTGGTTACTAGTCCAACGCTCTACCCACCTGCCCGCCCAAGATTGAACTCGTATAATATAAAATGCACTTCTTTCAATAAAGTGTTTCACATTCTCCACTGGTTGAAATACTATCCTGTGTCCTCAGATTAATGGAGTTAGATATGCATACGTTTTTTTCCTGTATATATATGAATTACAAATCAATCATGTTTAGTCTATTGTATAGTTACAATGTGTAATCATTGATATCCCAGGAGCAGTAAACACTTTTGAAGTGTACAATGTAATACATACATGCAGACACCGCATCGTTTGATATGACTGAAAGTGTCTGTCATACCAGAACCACACCTTTATTTGCCAAGGAAGAGTACATGATTGGTGAATATATTCAATGTACAGGATACAAGATGGGAATCTCATACGTGGTATTAACTAAAATACATGTGTATATAGGTCTTGCATCCTTGGCACATAAGGTATAGTTCTACTCTAGGCTTCATTAATGCCATTCAGACTTGAGGTTCATTGATTGTATGAATAATTAGTTCAGCACTACGTTTTAGGGGTCCATACCCAGAGCGCAACAGTTATTTTTAATCCGACTCAAGCAAGTAAATAGGCTAGCCATGTTACTTTAGCTGCATGTGCAAGGCAAGCTTACAATTGTGCAGTCAATGGCTTTAGCCAGCTAGATGACTTTACAGCCACTGTTTCAACAAGACAACATCCTGGTTTGTTGGTTCTCAATAGTCCCTGAAAGACAAATTACAAATTCATTCTCCTAACACAAGCTAAAGAGATTTCGTAATTGAACTTTGACAAAAAAAATTTATATATATATATATATATATATATATATATATAGCCACGTCTCTACATTAACATTCCTCTCAAATTGTACATTTGCTTGACTCGTTAAGACAACTTCCATCTGTTTTGTCAGCAATCTTCGTTGAGCGCCACAAGGCAAGGGTGGCTCGTGTCAAAATTAGTCTTTGGGACCCAAATGCATAATGATTGCGGCAAACTCCCCTTGTGGTGGTCTGGAGCAATGAGAACCGTCCCACGGTGCCAAGCTCGCAACTTTAAAGGAGTGTCTTCAGTCCCCGCTGTTCCGTACGGTGTGTGTTGAAAATCTTATCCTGATGCGGAATAGATTGCAACGTATTCATGGCTCTACCTTCGTAGATCGGACTTGGAGATTGTGAAGAGATGTCTTGTGGGGAATGCATGGGTGTCCGAGCTGTGCGCGAGTTTAAACAGACAGCTCGGTACATTCAGCTTGTCACACTTCTTACACAAACAAGTAGCGATGAAGTCATGCTCTTCCCATTTAAGCCATGAGAGATTGACATGCATATCATTGAAGAAGAAATGTCCATATTGGATGGAAACCAAGCTAGTGAGAGGTATCAAGGAAAGTTGTAATTTCAGTTGAAAATTACCAACACTGCATCCAACCACAGCCCTGCTGGTTTCACTTTGGCAAAACCACCATCTGCTATAACATTGAGTCAGTTCATCCTACTGGACAACGGAAAGCTTTTGTTTCGTCACCCATTGTTTGTCCTAGACGGGAATTGGTGGTGCAACACTTATCTCCCTCCGGTGGCATGGTTGGAGTTCCATGCTTACAAAAGGGTTGATTGATACATGTCAGATGACAAGCCCTACGACATGGTGTTAAGGTAGCTCCAACGGTTAGGATTGTTTTATATAGAACACTTTATTTGTCATGTTAGAACAATACATTACACCCAAAGAAATGTATCCAGAAGAAACATATACATGACGCTCCTCAAAGAAGTCTTTGACATGTCGTTGACCTGTTGAGAGAGAGAGCGAACCTATTAGTTCAGTTATGGTCTGCCAGGGTCTGAAAAGCATAAAACAAGACCTACCTCTTTTCAGGTTGTCCTGATTCACACATTGTCCACTACAGGGACCGCCAGTGGGACTACTGGCATCACAGATGACCACATCAAATGGACAAAGACCTAGGAATCAAAGATTTGATGGTGTCAGTTATTTAAAAAAAAAAGATTGCCACTCACACAAATTAAAGAATAAAGATTGTTGGGTGAACTTTTTACCTGGCCACTCTGCTCAACCGCATCCTCGGCGAAGGAAAACATATAGCCCTCAAAGCGTTTGACGTGAGAGGGGAAGTGGACCCTGGCGTCAAACTTCTACGCGGGTGGGAAGACACACGGTATGATCCTCGGGGGTTCTCACAGCTGCCAGTGTAAGAGAGAGGGACTAAGTTATGAACAAGAAAACGCTGCAAACCCCAACCGCTTGTGTACAAAGGTCTTATGGTGGTGTCATGACTGTCCTGTGAGGATCAGATCAATTTACAGCAGAAGTGGGTTCTTTCTCCCCTCCAGTATGAACTAAAGGAATGTTTTTGTAACAAGGCTTTACCCAACATCACCTTTGTCTTGAAAAAACATATTTCATATACAATTAAAGGCTTAGAGAACGTCCTACCTGTAGAGTAAGCACGTTTCTAGTAAAAATCACAAAATAAAAAACCAATATGACATTCATTTTCTATAGCTAATCTCTGAGTGCATAAAAGGAATGGTAACAGAAATTAACATTAGACCAGAAAACCGTGAGGCGCAAGCTAGACGTTGGAACTTTCCTAACCTAGAAAATTTACTAAAGACCATTCTGCTACCACATCCAAACCATCCTACTCATCACCCACTGAGGAATCAGCGACAGGGTTGATTAGCCTATCTTCCAGAACGTGTGAAAGGAAAATCCATCCTGTAGTTCTGTTCAAGACTAGTCATTGGAGCCACGGACAACCAACATTGACCTCATGTAGCCAATCAGAGAGAAGACCAACCACCTACCTTTCCACAAATACATTCATGCCTGTACTCCAAGCTGGTGCCGGTTCGTGTGTTCAAAAATGTATCAATGATAAGCGTCCCTTACGGAACGGTGGGGGGTGTGAAGAGAAACCTTGTAACAAGCTGTCATTGTGTCACCTGTGTGTTTAGCCTGTGTTATTTAGTTAGCTAGTAATTCAATTAAACCAACTTGTATAGTACTGAATCATAAGGCTGGGGTTTTTGCAGCTGCAAGGAGGATACGATGTAAAGTTAATAAGTTGACTATCAATTTAATAGATTTCTACCGTCTAGAGTTTAAGTCGGGAGACGGTAACTTTAAAACCGCTTCCTCGGCACCCCAAATCCTACGTTTTTATTTTATTTTAAAGAACAGAAATTGGGCTTTCCGTCAACAATATTTATTTTGGTCTACTGCAATGGCTTGTTAAATGACAGATGTCAATGGAATAGAATATACATGTTTGACATGAGGTGAGATGTCCCTCTAAATGGTTCTTAAAATTCTAAATGATCCAGAAAGGTCGCCTGTAGTCTGACCAGAATATTGATCGTGGTTTAACCAAAGTTGCCGAATAGACAGTCGGTATCATCAACAAGGCAATCATATTTTGCAACACAAGTACTTCATTTAAACAAGAATTTCATGCAATGCGCCAGAGCAATTCTTCGCTGTTGGAGAAAAATTGGTCACAAAATAAATTCCACACCACGGCATCGGAGTCACATGGAGGACTTCTGTGAAGGGCGCAGCTCTACTATAACAAGTAACCTACGCATTGACAGTTTAGGCCTACTTTTTTAATTTGCATCTTTGGGAGGTTTATCCTTTACGGTTTAACTGCCAGATATTAGCAAAAAGGAATTGTGAAATCTGAAGACGTTACATTAAGAGAAACACCCACACCAAGTACAAATCACTTGAGCTGACAGACGATAGTAAGGATTTTGCACAACGATATAGTTGCAGCTGAAGTGACAAATCTGAACAACCCATTTTGTGCACAGCCATGTGAATGTTGTGTCTTTTCCTATGATATACAAAACATTTCAGCCTGTTTTTTTTAAACTGCTATGACATTGCTGATTTAATAAACAGTTACGCCGTGTCCACATGGCCAAATTTAGGTTGATACCAATTCATAAAAATGGTCAAATTGCATGATTTCAAAGCAAACCCGATCCCCCAAATGAACGGTTTTGACAAATAAAGTTGCTTCACTACACTGCTTGGTGTAACATGCAGCCAGATACTGAAAAGGCACCCGCAAATTAAAGTGTCATTTGCAGCGTGCATAATCATGGGCAAAGTCATTGTAGCCCATTACAAGGTAGGAAAAAGAAGTCATCTTTCTATAGTAACCAATTTAAATTCTTGAGATAAAAATTAGGCCAGCATGTCCATCTGTGGCAAAGTGCTCACCCAAATAAAAAATGTAGTAACATTTTTTTTAAATATGAACATTAGCTAGCTAAATAAGGTTAGCAAGATGCTGCTACACTTGACTGTGGTATTTGTTCATGTTTAGCAACTTCCCAATTAGCGCATTCCTCTAGGACAAGGAAATTCCATTGAAAGCGGCATCAACTTCTGGGGATCCTGTCAACTGATCCTATTCAGTTCCAAACATCCATGCTGCACAGGCATCTGAACATCCTTTAGGTTTAGTGCAATAACTGTTTTAAACACAAGAGGTCACTTGTGCCTGAATTCCAACCCAAAACCAACAACTATTCAGTCAGTGTTAAAGCAGTTGTATGAAACCAATCGGAAAGGCAAGCCAAGCTTGCCAGCCGCTCTTGATTTCCATTCGACTGACCATCAGCTTGGCACAACACTGAACTGTAGCAAACCAAAAGGATAACATTGAGTAAAAAGGTGTAGGTAATGCCAACATTAACCTTTTCACACACACAAGTTCCAAATATCTTCAACAGTCGCCCCAGTGGGAGTTGATTTTATGCGCGTGATGTCAGAATGCACTCACCGTTCCAACATGTGGACATTTAACCCGCGCTGACCTCAGACCAAGGCACACTACCTGCTAATTTTCTAGAGGCCGTTTCAACTTCTAATTTTGCCTCATTCATTCACAAAAGTAGCCCATTTCACTGTTGCAGACCATTTATATTTGAGAATTTAATGAGCCGGACAAACTTTCCTTCAAAAGAAAGCCCAAGCACTTCCCCAGATCAAGTATACAGTCCTTGAACATTTATTGCCTTCCTTACAAATAACTGTGGACATGCGTGTATTCCTATTAAAGTGCTTATTTTCTGTGTCACGTGTTGTCGTTTCTACTGCATCGTACCATAAGTATAATGTACTTAGCGTTTTATTCATGCTTTCTGATTCTTGCCTAGATTGTAATGGACACATGTGTAAAACACTTGAAGGTGGTACTGAATATGAGCTAACACACCATACAATGCAGTCGGGTTATCACGTAAGCGTCTGTCAGACTTATGGTGATCTCAACTGGAGTACCCCCATTGTCATTAATGCACTGAAGTCGTCAGTTGATTTGAACACGGCATCAGAGTGTAAACTATGGTACCTCAGGGTTGCCAGATCA
Source organism: Oncorhynchus kisutch (assembly GCF_002021735.2). NCBI lineage: Eukaryota > Metazoa > Chordata > Actinopteri > Salmoniformes > Salmonidae > Oncorhynchus > Oncorhynchus kisutch. Next base: position 6,022 of record NW_022263900.1, read on the forward strand.
GACCTCCTTTCCAGGGTATATAGCTTAGAAAAACTGTCTGCCTCACCATTTATTGTTGATAAATTCCCAGATCTTAGTAATTTCCTGCATCATAATCTTCACAATACCTTCCCCAAGGACTTAACCCCAATAATGGATTGTGCTATATCTTGCAACTCTGTTTCGCTTTCGTGCTAAGGTGACAACAATGGCGTTTTGTATAGTTACCTGTAAAACTACTTGTCATGTGTACGCCGTAACAAGTACAAACATTATCACAGTGCTGAAGTGGCCAAACTAAGTTAAGATCTCAGGCAACGGGCGCAGTGAACAGCATTCTAGGAGTTCTTGCTTGACAAAACATGGCTGCCATACTTTCTATACTAGATTTACATGGCTCCCTTGTACCGCATCATACTGTAAAACAAGTCAACCTGTTATTAGACTAGATGATAACGTTAACATTGATATATTTTACAAGCAAAGCTGGAATAAAGTTGTGAAGAACTTGCATTTCTCAACCCACAAAACATCGTTTAGATGATTTCAGACAACGCGGTTTAGAGTCGATTGGAATGGCAGCATACGTTCCGTTCCAATGATACGCTGCGGGACACTCAGTGAAAACAAGCATGTGAAATTGGGTGGAGATCTGTGACAGACCACACATGGCTCACATCGTTTTTAAGCATGTGACCACTCGACCTATGGATGGGGCATAGCCACGGTAGCCAAAGTAAATGGCCTGCCAAGCATGATAGTTGCTAATTACTCAGGAACCACACCTGTGGAATAACACTTGTTTAGGTCGCAAAAACAACATGTTACCCCATTAATGATGAGATTCCCACCGGGGTCGGGAGTCACGGTCCTCGTTGAGGGGGTGGCCCAGCAGTGGTCAAGCACAGCGCTACCTTGGGATCAGAGGACGTGGTCAGCTCCACCTCAAAGTGCAGAGGCTGTCTAAGGTACCTCACCACTGGATAGTCTCCCTCCTGGTGGAACGTGTTAAACGAGGCATCTGGAACACAGAACAAGACAACCGGGGGTCGTGTTCAGTGGGCACCATCTGAACTTGTCCATTAAGAAATGCTCGTTTATCATATCCTGTTGTGCCCCAATGAACACAAGCCATTTAATAGCCAACACTATCCACCCCCCACTAGAGGCTTCTGACAAATAGCCACACCGTGTAGATCTCAGAACGCAAGAGTAATATATCACAGAGCTTACATTTTTGGGAATGGGTTTGTAAAGGAGACCTTCCAAGATTCTTTTAGAGGCTAGGGGTCAAGTTGAAATTCTGAATTTGTGCAACGCTTACCCTGAGCGAGTCTCATTCTGACCATTAGTCGACCCGTCCCAGTCTCGCAAAAGGCTCGTTGTCACGCGGCCTGGTCAGAAGGCAATGTGCGAGTGAGTTGCCACCATAGTAGCAGGAAACCTTTAACCTAAAAAGAGGGATTGAGCAACTTCAATAGGGGAAACGTCAAGCAGGTGAGTGGACACTGGTAGTAGAGGCACATTTTCCCTGTATACAAAGTATTGAGCAATGGATGAAGAAAAATAAACCTTAGAAAGCTAATAGCTACAATTGTGATGCGTAATGCACTTACTGATATTCCTCCTCTGAAGACGTCGTGGCATTCAGCTTCACTCAAGTTCATCTGGCAAGGAGATTTCGTTCTCATACAGCATGACATTGTGATAAACTATGTAGTAGAGGGAATTGCTTATTACAGCCTGCAGAAGCAAACAGTCCATAAATACCAGTACCATCACCTCAGGGTAATAGTCATTTTACCTTCCTGGGTGGTGCCACAGGAGTTCACAGTGAAGTGGAAGTAGGCGAAGCGATCGTCACTGTAGGTGGGACCACAGGCGGGTCGCTCAGGGTCAGCTGACCGGGGTTCAGACCGGGAGCAGACTCCACCTTCACTGCAGCGCAGTCATCGTTCCGTTAGAGAAACACTCTTGGAGGTGGGAGAGCAAAAGACAGGTAGCCATCAGACCTGGGTTCTGTATTTGTTACACTATTGAGCTTGAACCAATGGAATAGCACCAAAAATGCAAACCATGCCCATCTGGCACTACATTTAGACTCACGGTATTTGCAAGGAACCCAGGTTTGGTAACCATGTTAAACGACAATTTATCGTAAGTAATTGTTTGAGAACCAACCAGTCAGCGTTTTGAGGAAGCTGCAAGCCAGGGAAAAGTATTTGATGGTCATGTTGTTGTAAGGATTCAACAGAGCCACATCCAGTCTGCTCCTGACAGAGGACGAGTGAACCGACTGGGAACCAATGGGAGAGTTTCATTAGTCAATATTGTATGCATGTATACAGGGTAAGGAATGCAAGGCTAGCTGCAGCAATTTAGGTTAACATGTTTTTGGGAGAGCGTCGTACCTCAACACTGCGTCCGGCGAGAGAGAAGGGCAACGTGATGGTGAAGTCTGTGTCGCCCTCTGTTAAATACTGTTGAGCAAACTCATGGTTAAGCAGCCGCTTGCCAACCAAGACCACAAAAAAGGGCTCTTGGTTCCTGTAGTCCACAGTGATGTGGAAGTTCTCCTGATCACAGTTGCCAGTGACTGAGGGTGGCACTGCAAGGACAAACAGGGTTGTGTTCATTATTTAAGCACAAAAACAGGGAAGGTACTACTTGAACTGGTCCAAGAAGAAACCCTTGTTTAGATTGCAAAATGTTTTGCTACGGTGGGACTGAATAAACACAATCCTGGCAAATCAGGAACAGGGAAACTGGGTCCAAATACTCTAAAGCTTAACATTTTCTTGTAGAAAGACCGCATAGGAAAACCCTACAGTATGGCTAGTTGGTCTTTCACTGCCAATTTCCCTTCAGGGCAATCATTAACGAGAGGAAACCATCACAGTAGTTTGGCGTAGTCCAGAGGCATACCATGTCCAGCAGTACAGCGTCCACAACGGCAGAGTGAGAGAAAGGAGCGTACTCTGGAAAGATGACCAGGCCGTAGATCAGCTGAGAGTGAAGGTTGTGACACCTTGTTCCACCCTTCTCTGAGTGAAGTTAAAAGCATTGGTCAGCATTGTTGCAACAGAACTCTATTCAACATCAAGTGGCAACTAAGTACATATGGGGGACTATTAAAACAAACTATATACTTATAGTAATGTTGCCCTCATTCCTCTAAATCAAATGCATACAACTGCCAAAATATGGAAACACTTGAGTAAATGAGGGATAAAAGTAATTTGTGCCATTATTTATATTTGTTGGTGGCCCACTTATTAGGGCATGAACACCAATCACTGCGTGTGCTTTGCATTTAACAGAAACACACCTCCTTAAAGACCACGGGTCTGAGAAGGGCACTCCATCCTGAAGGTCTTCAAGGTGTTGTCCGGGGATCTCTGCTCTGAACATTGAGCCCCTGGCGTTGCACTCTGCACAGTTAGCACCATGGTGGAAAGTGATGTTCGCAGCAGCTCCACATCAAGGTTGAAGGTCCCCAACTCAAGCACAAACACTGCCTGCTCAGGAACTGTGTCTAAGGGCGTGTCTGTTCATTGGCAAACAAAGGAAACCATTTTGAAATGCGGTACAATGGAAGTTGAAAATTGACATTTGTTATTGGGTAAGTCCAGGTATTGCCTCCCCGTTTCAGTACATTTTCTGTTTTGTGCCTAACGAACAACCCAGACATCCCAAATTACCATAGGCACTATTTAACTAAACCAGACTCACAGTTGCGAACTTGTGGAGGCCTGGCCATCGGAGGTGTTGTGATAGGGAAGAGGACTTTATAGCTGGTGTTCTCGTGTGCAACCTCCTCGATCCACAGCAACTCAAGCATGGGCTCAATGGTGTAAGTGACAAAGTACTGGTCATCCTGAATATGGCTCTGTAAGGGAGACGAGTGATGCAGTCAGGCTGTAATATACAATTTGAGTGCAAAAACAGGTAAACGGTCCTTAAAAGCCAGAATGTTAAATACAATTATTCTACCACTTGTCTTTGCCACTCGTAATTTAAGACACAATATCCAAAGGAAAGTATTGGTTACCAGACTTTAGAAAGCTGGTAGGTGTATGGTTGTCAACTTGCATTTCTGGCGGTGTGCATTTTCAAAGCAACTGACACGCAAAGTAAACACTTGCGCAATATGTAAACAGCAGCCGAGTGTTGCTTGCATTCAGTTGACAGTGGCAAAGCTACCGCCTCCCTAAAAAGTCAGGTAAACAATACTTTAGTGTGGATATTTGGTCTGAAATTTCAAGCGGCTAAAGGACAAACTGCAAAGACAAGAGGTAGAGTATGTTTAAGTGTAATTTTATGCAAAATTCTCACAATTTTGCAAACCATTGTATATTAGCCTGGTTAAGCAAACAATTGCTCAATAAGAAACGTTTTACACAAGACAAGGAGTTTACCCATGAGAGATGGTAAAGGGTTACTGCAAAGCATTGACAACTGCTATACTATAAAGGGCTCTACAAATAAGACTTTGAAATTAAACAGGAACATTTTACTCATCCAATGCTGACCTTGAAGTAGCCGCCAACCGCCCCCACCGGAATTTCAACAATAATATGAGCCTCTGTGACTAAAACCGAGTAGTTTCTGGCAGCCATTTCTTCAGTGTCCAGCCTCTTAGCGTCAATTCCCATGTACACCTCCAACATGGTGAAGGCATCAGAGGAGAAAAGTGGGTCTATGTGCTTGGGCATGTACCAGGTGATCACTTCTGGAGTAAAGGCCACTGCCTCTGCAGTGACACAAGAAGCCAAGTGCACATCAAAACAGAACATTTTGCAACTGAAAACTGTGCCATTATTTGGAAAAAGTTCACCAAAACATTTTCCCAACTGAACACTACATGAATGTCTTGTCTGGAGCCAATTAAGAACTGGGCTTATAGGCTCTTAAATTATTTCACACTCAACCTGGTGTTGGACAAACAGCCGTGGCATCTACTCGAGTAACCAGCCACTTCTGCTCAAAGAAGGTTGAGGTTGAGAGCACCCGCATCGGAACCCCAGCTACCTGTTCAGGGGGCAACCACACCAGGGCCGTGTTCAGTAGGACACACCGTATTAACAATATGTTGCAGAGTTCAGGTAGGGCCACCGTTTCCAAATGTTTGCTCTACTAAACATGACCCAGTTCATGGAGGTCAGCTTACATTCTGGAGGTATGTCTCCTCTGCATTATGAGGGCTTCTTAACACCAGCCGTGTGGGAGTGTTGGCTATTGCATAGCCCTTTCTTTGGACCTCATCCACATTCATGACATTCTTGCTAGGACTAAAGACGACTGTCATTTTGTATCCTGAAGCAACAGCCTGTCTCAGGAAATGGAAACATGAATTAAACAAAATTGTCAACAAACGCACATTGTTTAGCGCCATCCTGTCATTTTGTAGTGAAATTACAGAAACTGAAATATATAAACCTCAGCTCCCCTCCGGAAGTTGCCGCTCCTTGCTTTCGGGCCCCCAGTGGGCTGTTTGGGGATGGTTTGGATGTCTGGAAGAGTCCTTCTGACAGACACCTAGAGAAGAAAGGCCATTATTCCCTATGCATTTTCTCCCTCCCATACAATAGGAAATCAAGGGCCAGTTCTCAATCTGTCCACTCGCCTCCTTAAATGCATTGAGAATAGGCTAAAGTTCTCCTATGTGCATTTAAAGACGCGAGTGGAATTGAGAGAGTCAAGACCTCTACGTTGTGTCGCAGAAGAAATGAAACACGGGACGAGATGTTAAAAACTGTCCATTGTGCCAATAGATGGAATGCACTCACATGAGATTTGCCGTGATGTTGACAGAGTGGCATGGGAGGTTTATTTCTTAGACTGGGTTAAGATGTCAATTTTGGGACACATCCTCAGTAGTGTGCCTTCGAATCAGTGGGTGTTTCGGCCTTTAATCACTAAACACCCTCATCAAAGGTGGCCAGCTAAAGGGTGATCAAGCCTTAGCTTGTGTCCCATGCCCAATTAAGATGTCCCACGGGACTATGCAAGGCAGGGGCGTCCTCTTCCCTGAGCCAGCCCTACAGCATACCTCATATGCCCTCCTCAAGTTGGAGGGATCTGAATTGGGTTCTCAGGTGGGGGTGGGGGGTCATGAAGTTATAGTCAAGCAAGGGTCCTTCCGTTTGATCCAGATCCACTGGCTGCCTCTTTCAGCTGCTTGAGAAACTGCTCTGACTGTCTGCCGCAGAGCCTGTCAATGGATTCCAAGTTCTTTCAGCAACCTGATGGTGGAAGAAGCCACGAATCCTCTGCATCCCACTTCAACTGGCCAGACTTTTGCATTCCAGCCACGCTGAGTTGCGTCTGCTGCCAACTCTGTGTAACGCAGTTTCTTACGTTCGTAGGCCTCTTCAACAGAGTTTTCCCACGGGACTGTGAGCTCTATGATGTACACAGCCTTTCGTGAAGGGGACCAGAGTACCATGTCTGGCCTAAGGTTGGTAGAAGCAATCTCAGATGGAAAAATTAGTTTCTGGCCAATATCGACAAGGATCTTCCAGTCCCGGGCCATGGCTAGGTGTCCAGTTTCTGGCTTCGTAGGAGGATACTTGGGCCTTTTCTGTCCCTCCCAGATGAATGTTGTTGTTTTTACGGGATTGCTTGTTTTTGGAGGTAATGAATTGGTTGCACTCCTCTTGGTCTCAAGTGCTGTAGCCAGGCTCTTGAAGACCTGATTGTGCCTCCAGGTGTAGCGGCCTTGTGAGAGGCTGGTCTTGCAACCTGTCATTATATGCCTGAGAGCTGGAGCTGGGCAGAGGGGGCAGGTCGAGTCCTCGCCATACCATTGATGTAGATTTTTTGGTGATGGAAGCACATCATAAACAGCTCTTATGATGAAGCTGATGTTGCTTGCCTCCATTTGCCAAAGCTCACTCCAGTTGATATTTCTCCTCTCCAGGCCTTCCCACCGCGTCCATTGCCCTTGTTTAGCAAGAGAGACAGCCTTTGCACTTCTTGCAGTCTCCTCCTGTCTGCGCACCTCCTCGACCACCAGCTTCCTGCGTTCAGATGTTGTTGCCTTATGGAATGTTGGTTTGCTTGCTGCCAGGCCAAAGCCTCCTCTTCCATGCTGGATATTCCCCACAATGTCTTGGTGTCTCAGGGCTGATGTTGCTTGCTGCACAGCCTTGGATGATGTCCATTTCCGTCCAGTTTGTAGGGGAGGTGCAGCCTTGCTAATGGTCTGGTCTTTGGAGTCCTTCAATGTCATCTGAAGTCTTACTTTAGAGCACTTGTACTCCTCCGTTAGACTTGTAAGAGGTAGTTCAAGGACCCCTTTGCCATAGAGGCCGATGTTACTCAGGCATCGTGGGACACCCAGCCATTTCTTCACGTATGAGGTAATGGTTCGCTCCATCTTCTCCACTGTTGTTATTGGGACCGCATAGACTACTGAGCACCAAGCCTCATGCACCGGCAAAATGTTGAATTAAGCAATTTCACAGATTCGGCTGTTTTTAATATTTGCTATGCTGTAATAATGGCTTTATACTTTTTAGTCTTTAGAACAGACTGGTATTGTTTAACATTTGCTTAACCTTTTGCGCGTAGGGGGCAGTATTTTCGTTTTTGGCAAAAAAACATACCCATTTCAAATGGCCTATTTCTCAGCCCCAGAAACTAGAATATGCATATAATTGTCAGATTAGGATAGAAAACACTCTAAAGTTTCCAGAACTGTAAAGAAGAAGTTTCCAGAACTGTAAAGAAGAAGTTTCCAGAACTGTAAGGAAGAAACTAAATGGCTGAAATGATATTGCGTCTTCAGCATGGACAGCACAATAAACAGTTGCTGTTATGTGGTGCCTGTTCGCTGCAGTAGGGAGGAGAGCGAGACAACGTGCACCTGTCACACAGGCACTCGCTGTCATTTCTTTTAATACAGTGTCACCATCGGGCTCTTTCTTGAGTCATTTGTGTGTCTTAATTATTTAATTAAACAGTGTGCTTAAAGCATCAGCCAAGCTCAGTGTCTATGTAGGTGATTGTATTGAAACACATAGGCTGTGTCTGATATGGAAAAATACATTTTAACATTAGAACAGGATGACTCTCGGTCGACAATTTTTTGTCGGGGACAGCCCTGCAATCAGTCTTACCCTTGCTCTACTCAAAGGGATGTATTGGAATGGCTTCATACAGTATCTACGTGTATATCATTGACTGTATTGTCTTTTTAGGCCAAGAGGACCAAGAGAAACAAAGTGGAGCAGATCACTGATGCAGGTCATAAATGAAACTCTAATTTCACTGAATGTAATCCTTTTGCATGTAAATGTAATTTAGTATGGACATCTATTGAGCAGAGGACTAATAGCAGAGTGCACATGTTATACTTTCTTGGCTACTTAACTTCACAAAGTTGGCTAATACATATTTGCCTCAGAAGGTTACATGTTTTCTGACTTCTTTACCTTGGTGAATGCTGCTTTGCACACAGGTCCCTCTACATCTGTGGAATTCTCTGGGATGGCAGTTCAGGGGACATCTCACCAGGGACAATCTAATGAGAAGATCCTAAGTGAGTGTGTCTCCAGGGCCTGTCAGACCAGGGCTCTTGACCTCCCGCCAATCGATCCGGATGCTTTCAACCCGATTATCATCCGGTTTCTGGAAAAACTTACTGAGGAGTATGTCCAAACTTCTATTGTAGTATTTGAATGCAATGTCATCTGGAGGATTTTATAAATTGTATGTGTGTTGGTGTGCTTTTTGGTGCTAAAAACATCCAATTATCTCCTATAGGCAATGGAGGCAGATAAGCATTGGCAGGATGGACCCTGTAAGTCCCTTAACCCTGAAAATGATTCATAGATATATTAATAGATGTTTCAAGAATATTAGATACAAGCCTTTTATCTATCTACAGTATCATCCACATGATCACAAACAGTTTCATTCAAAGAGCTTTTTAGTAGCCTACTGCTTTTCATGCTTTCCAATGTATGCCACTTTCATGATTCTCATGAACATATGTGAGATTGTTGGTATCTCTTCGAGGAGCTTGGTTTCAGAGCCCGGCTATGAGTAATCTACCTACACTGTTTCGGTCCTACAGGTGATGAGGGCATTGCTTGCAGAGATGTGCCTGGAGATTGTGCGGTTTGTATCTGAGGCCATCCTGGAGGTCATCATCCCTGCAATTTTCCGTTTTGTACGGATATACAGCCATGTGTCTCCAGTATCCGGCAAATCTCTGACAGAATCAGAGAGATCCTCTAGCACAAACCTGAAGGTTCGCAAGAGAGGCAGCAGCAAATCCTCAAGGTGTTGCACGGCCAAATCAAGCTCCTCACGTAATGGGTATGTTCAGTCATTCCTAAAGAAACCGGTTTCACCTAACTATTCATAACCCATTTTGTGAAAATATGTTTTGTTATCTGTATAACAGTTTACTCTTAATGACCAGTTTAACTGATTACTGAATGATGTATTAATGTCACTACCGTGTCTACTATTGAATATGGAATGCTGTATTGTTTGCTTTGTATTCTCAAAGGTCTCAGACAGTGTTGCCAAATACTCAGGGAGATGGTGAGTCTATATCATCTGAGCCACTCAGGGACTTTTTTGGGATTACTGAGGACAGTCTCCTCACTGGTGTCCAGGATTCCTTCAAAGAGTCGCTGAACAATGTCCTCTGTATCCAAAGAGAGGACCAGGTAGACACTCAAAGTCTATCCCGGGTTATTGTTGGAGAAGTGTCAAAGAAGGTCAATTCCATAATCTCTGTGGCCATCCAAACTCCCGTCTCTGGGCGAATGTCCCCTGTTATTTTTGCCAGTGGTGGTGTCTCCAGAACCAAGGTTGTTGAGGAGATGGTGTCTGGCGTTTCCAACATACTTCAGATGTATATTAATGGGAAGAGTGTTGAGCAGATTGTTGTTCTCAGAGAGGATGGTGTTGAGGTGGATATGACACATTTAACAGGACAGGTCATGACAGCCCTCAGTGGCACTGTTTTGAACTTCAGCAATAAGGAAGAAAATGACCCCGACAAGAGGGAACTGCTTTGTGTTGTTGCTGACCATATGAAGATGCTTGAAGCTTGTAAAAGTCCAGAGGAGATGCTAAAACAAGGAGAGAGCAACCTCAATATCAAAGGTGCCAAATCTAGTCTTCGTCTGTCAACACAAATTATGGATAGACTACTCACTGAGGAGTTTCAGACCAAGGCCACTGAATCGATCCGGGAGATTGTTAAAAGATTCAGGGGTTGTACATCATGTTGTTCTGGCACTACATCATCTTGTCCAACTCCTCGGATAGGTGAGATCAGTGACCTTATGATTGACCCTGAGGCCTCTGAGTTGGTAAGTACCTTTGTTTCAGACATGGACAATCTTACCCAGTCTATCAGGGCATCCTGCTCTCCTGCACAGAGTGAGCAGATCCTTCTTGAAAACCATCAGAGTAAGATCTGGTCTTACACTGTTGGCTGTTACTACGACATGAAAAATACGCTGAAGAGGATACTTACCTGTCCAGAAAAAGGGTATCTCGCAAGTACATTTGTGGAGAGCACAAAAGATTATTTCACAATGGTTCCAACTTTGTGCCTAGACATCGGTCATTCCAGTAATGGTGAGGCTGACACATCGGACTCCATTTCTTGTAAACCACTTTTAATAACCCCCTCATCTATGAATGAACAAAAAGGACAAAGTGAGACCCCAAAACCTTTCTTGGCTCTCAAAAAGTATTTGCAAGACCAAGTCCTCCTTGACACCACAAAAGCGATTGCCAGCCAGGTTCTTGTCTTGTATAAGACTGAGGTGATGGAGAAGTTCTCATCTTCTGTTGGAGAGTGTGATTCTGAAGAGTCTCTGGAGGCCATTCTATTTGTGGATGGAATCATGTCTGACTTGAATGATTTCACCAGTTCGTGTTCCCCCTCACCATCTGAGTTGTTAGACAGTGAACAATGTCTCTCCCATCTCACTTTTCCACTTGGTCTGCAGGACAGCACCACCAACAGTGAATCTACCCTGAGTCTTCCAGTTATAAATATGAAGAAACTCTCCAGTGTGTCTTTCCAGACAAAGGCTAGAAAGGCAGTGAGCGAAGCTCTGAGATCTGTCAACCCCTTTACAAACAGCTTACTGGGAGACTCTGAAGCATCTAAATTGCTGGACACTTTTGTAACAGATGTGGAGACTATTGTTCAGTCCATGCAGGCACATCACTCTGAAAATTTCAGAATTTCAAAAGTGAGCACCCTTCATGCTGCTCGTATTATATATCATAGATTTCGAGAAATGCTGAGGCGTTTTCTCACTCCCTGCCAAGACTCTGTAAAGGTCATCGATGGTGTTACACCAATACATGATGAGACTCTCAAACAGGCTCCTAGTGAAAGTTTAGATTCTCAGGTGACTTGTAATAGGGATTCTCTTGAAATCCAAGCGGACCTTCAAACCTGTACCAAGGAGGTCATTAGTCAGATCCTCACTGTGTATCACTCTGCGGAATCCATGGAGGAATGCCTCTCTAGCCTAAAAGGAGATACAGAAGACCTGTCCAAGCTTTTGGATGCCATTGTTTCTCAGATTGACGTCCTTGCCGCCTCCAAATCATATTTATCTGTTGATGTCTATGCTGTCAATACACAGGACAATTTTCATGGTGAGATCAACAATGATGAGGAGGAGGCATCCTCTAGAAGTCTTAAATCCACAGCCTTTGACAAACTATGTACTGAGGAGTTTCAAACTAAAGCCTCACATATGGCTGGTGGGATCCTTCAATCAGGGTTAATTGGCATTGTAAATACCAGCCTTGATGGTAGAAGTGCAGACATTTGTGCAGAGTCCAGTAACGATGGTGATGATAGAGATGTCAAAATCCTTCAGAAGAGTGGAACTCCACCTTTGTTCACCTCTTCTCTGCACACCAATTCTGCAGCATCCAACATCATCATAAGCATCACTAAAGACCTTAATAGCTTCACCCAGATCACTAAAATGTCTGATGCTTCAGTGTCTGGCCAGTTAGAGAGATCCCTGTCAGCTTCAACCCTTCCTGTCAGTGTTCAGAACGGGGCCAATGTGAAAGGAAAGATCATTTGGTCAGGCACTGTAAACCTGTTCAACAATGTGTTCATCAAGGTCAAGGATTTTTTTGCCCAGCAACAACCGGTCCTCCTAGACAATGTGGTTGAGGCCCCCAAACATGCCGAATCCATATGCAGAACAGCTACTTCTACACAAATGACTTACAGTGAACATGAAGGCAGCCAGACCAGCATGGTAAATTATTCCAAAGCCTTAATTAGTCAGACTCTGATGACAATCCAGAGGAGAGTGTCTATGTCAGAGAGGATGAGCACCTCAGAGAAAGGCCTCTTGACTCGTTCCATCGTGGGCTCCATGTTGGAGGATGTTGACATGGTGAGAACTGATGGACACGAGATACACCGGCCATCCTCCTCAAAGTCCTCCCTGTCCATCACCTCTGCCATGACCAGAGGGTCCCAGAGTGATTTTACAAATTCTCTTCCAGGCACTCCAGTCCCCAATGAGTGGCCTGTTGAAATCTATTGTCCTATCATTAGGAGTTCGGTCATTGATATGAGTGACTCCTCAACTCATTCACAAGGGTCAACAAATTACACAAGGCAAACCATCTCTGCCATAGTTGACACTGTTATGGAGGTCATTCCAAGAGAAGATACGGAACACATAGCCACTGCAGATGATGTCACTTCTTTTACAAGAAGACTTGCGAGACTCAGCCCCAGGGACGGTCTTCAGAACTTCTCACATGAGCTCACTGACAAAGTTTATGAGCTCATAAAAAGTCACAACACCCCACAGGCTCTTTTTGTGCCAGCTGGCAAGAGCGTGTCTGACTCTATTCTTTTGGAGCTGAAGACAGGATTGAATGCTTCTGAAGAATCCAGGGAGTTTCCATCTGACCTTGTATACTCCTTTGCTACGGAGTCAATAAAACGTCTGCTACAGCAGATTGTCTTCTGGCTTCCTCCCCCATCACAAGGATCCGATTTCTGCCAAACTATCATCTCTGATGATTCTCTGCAGGAAACAAGTTGGCTTATGCCGAGCTCTTCTGCCATCTCCGTTAGTTCCTCACAGGTTTACTTTGACACAAAGAGCCTTTTCACCAATATAATGGTCAATCAGGTCATGGATACCTGTTCTGTGGCCTCCAATTCATCAGAAGAATTATCAGAGTTGATGAACATAATCAATGGGTTGTCCCCAACTGATGCTGGAACACTTGACTCTGACAGACCGGCTCTCATGACCACTTGCCGTCAGTCTAGTTCCAAATCATTGCCTAGACCCTCTCTGTCTGGCAGCAGCACACACAACGGTGGAACTGTGTATATTCAAGTTTTAGGAGAGGTGGAATCTAAGATGGACAACAAAGATCTGGAGATGTCTAGTGTCTCTGTGCATCCATCAACTCCATCAGCCATGGACTCTGATACACATGCATCATTTGAGTCCACTAGCAATGACGACACCTCTTTGGTACTTTTACTGATTGTTAGATTGCTGTCAATGATCACCCCTTTCACATTACTGGAATCCTCTGACATTGGTGAAACATCAAGAGTTCTCACAAAGAGGATTCTGTCTGAGTTCTGTGGCACCTCAGGCCTTGAACCAACTCAAGCCTACCCCCAGAATCTGAAAATCAAAAAGATTTTCAAGGCTGTCTACAAGGGGCTTCTTCAAGAATTTGGGTCAGAGAAGATGCTCCAGGTTGCAATGAAGTCAACGGATTATGCATTTGACGATGCCCTAGTCAAATCATTAACTAGGGAACTACTAGCTAAATGCAATGAGGCTAGCTCTTCACCTCCCTCCATGACGCAGTTGTCATCACACAATGTACTTGGCAGTGACGAGGTAGGTAATTCTGGGCTTACTTGTAGAAAGGAAAAGAAGAGAGGAAGATTCAGCGCTCTCTGTGGACTCAACCAAAAGGTACATATGTCATCAAAATACACATTTTTAAGATTATTTTTATTCATTACGTACAGTATGATGGTAAACACTGATACCCTTTGTGTGCAATTTCCCCTACTGTATAAATGACTGTTTGTTACCCAGTGTACAAAGAAGGTCAACAAGAAGAACCACTGCACTCCAACACCTTCCCAGAACCATACCCCTGCCGTCAGTGAAACAGGTAAGTCAATACACTCAAATGTGTACTGAACAAAAATATAAACGCAACATGCAACAATTTCAATGATTTTATTGAGTTACAGTTCATATATGGAAATCAGTCAATTGAAATACGTTCATTAGGCCCTTATCTATGGATTTCACATGACTGGGAATACAGATATGCATCTGTTCGTCACAGATACCTTAAAAAAAGGTAGGCTTGGATCAGAATACCAGTCAGTATCTGGTGTGACCACCATTTCCCTCATGCAGCGTGACACTTCTCCTTCGCATAGAGTTGATCAGGCTGTTGATTGTGGCCTATGGAATGTTGTCCCACTCCTCTTCAATAGCTGTGCGAAGTTGTTGAATATTGGTGGGAACTGGAACACGCTGTTGTACACGTCAATCCAGAGCATCACAAACATGCTAAATGGGTGACATGTCTGGTGAGTATGCAGGCCTTTCGACATGGGGCCATGCATTACCATGCTGAAACATGAGGTGATGGCGGCGGATGAATGGCACGACAATGGGCCTAAGGATCTCGTGACGGTATCTCTGTGCATTCAAATTGCCATTGATAAAATGCAATTGTATTCGTTGTCTGTAGATTATGCCTGCCCACACCATAACCCTACAGCCAACACAACGCCATATACGTGGTCTGTGGTTGTGAGGCCTGTTGGACATACTGCCAAATTCTCTAAAACGACATTGAAGGCGTTTTATGGTAAAGAAATAAACATCCAATTCTCTGGCCACAGCTCTGGTGGACATTCCTGCAGTCAGCATGCCAATTGCACGCTCCCTCAAAACAAGTCAACCAGCGTTTTTCCTTGCTCTTATTTTTCTCAGTCTCTGTCTCTGAGACATCTGTGGCGTTGTGTGGTGTGACAAAACTGCAAATTTTAGCGTGGCCTTTTATTGTCCACAGCACTAGTTGCACCTTTGTATGGATCATGCTTTTTAACCCACAAGAGTCTACGCCCTGTCTGGGCCGAGGGGTTTGTATCGTCCTTACTGCTAATAGCCGATACAAATGCATTGAATAACATATTCACTACATGGAACTGAAGTGTCTGTCCTAAATCTGAGAGATATAAGAAAGTTGACGAAATATATATTTATTTATATGTATATATATTTTCTGCATGTTTTTATCCCCTTCTTTTTGGCACTAAACAGTCTAAGCCCTGGGGGGGCCTATGTAACACTTCTGCGTTAAATAGGCGGATTGAGACTGCTAGGCTACCTGCCGCCCGACATTTGGAAATTATGTAGAATATTACAATTTAAATAATAATAATGCAATACTAATTCTTCACACTAACTAGGGTCAGTTAAAGAAAATGTTATGTTTACATTTTTTCCCCCAGCAATTGTCAATGATCAAGAATCCTGCCGAACAGAGAGTGTATGCTCCACCAAGAAGAAACCAAGGAAGCGTTCGCTCATTTCCAGGATGTTTTCAGCTATAGGCAAAGCCTTGTCCAGTCCCTTTACTTCCTGCTATAAAAAGAAGAGCACCTAATCTATATTTCAAAATAAATATTTGAAATTAACATAATTGCATTAATTCTTCATGTTGAGTGTTTTTCATTATATATTATTGGATGATATAAAGTGTAGTAGAAGTTGTATAGTTGACTATAGTTGACTATATACATACATAAAAAAATAATAAGAATAGTGTGGACTTCTAGGTATAGTTGAAGTCTGATGTTTACATACACCTTAGCCAAATACATTTAAACTCAGTTTTTCACAATTCCTGATATTTAATCCTAGTAAAAAAATCCTGTCTTAGGTCAGTTAGAATCATAACTTTATTTTAAGAATGTGAAATGTCAGAATAATACTAGAGATAATTATTTATTTCAGCTTTTATTTCTTTCATCACGTTCCCAGTGGGTCAGAAGTTTACATACACTCAATTAGTATTTGGTAGCATTGCCTTTAAATTGTTTAACTTGGGTCAAACGTTTCGGTTGGTCTTCCACAAGCTTCCCACAATAAGTTTACTGAATTTTGGCCCATTCCTCCTGACAGAGCTGGTGTAACGGAGTCAGGTTTGTAGGCCTCCTTGCTCGCACACGCTTTTTCAGTTCTGCCCACACATCTATAGGATTGAAGTCAGGGCTTTGTGATGGCCACTCCAATACCTTGACTTTGTTGTCCTTAAGTCATTTTTCCACACCTTTGGAAGTATACTTGGGGTTATTGTCCATTTGGAATACCCACTTGCGACCAAGCCTTAACTTCCTGACTGATGTCTTGAGATGTTGCTTCAATATATCCACATCATTTTTGTGGATATCACATCAAATAAAACTACAAATAATCTTATCTAAGTCCTTTACAATTTTAGGGGGTAAGTCAAGTGACAACGAGACATAAACCAATCTGGATAACCCTTCAGCTTTGGATAATAATACTCGACCTTATAACGAAATATCTCTCATCAACCCGAGGTTCAATTAGTTAAAGTTCAATTCAGTCCTTTGTTTTTCATCCTTGCATATAACAATTTCAATATAAGTAACCTTATCTTTAATTGGGATACCAAATACTTCCTGTAAAACACAATCCTTGAATGGAAATAAGACTGACTTACTGATATTCATTTTCAAACCCGAAACGAAGGAAAAGTCTTCAATACAGGAAACTGCTTTAGAAACCTCATTCCTGTCTCTTAAAAATATTACGATTCGCCTAGCATTAATAGAAAAAACAGAAATGGACATTTACTATCACAGTGACTAGATGAAGAATATTAAACTTGTATACGTTTACATGAACCAGGGTCTCACAAAAAGAAAAGTTCTTACTAGTTGCAAATAAAAACAGTCCTTTGCACCACGCAAGTGGGTGACCTAAATTCTATATATATATATATATATATACACACAATTGCAAATAACATTGTACCATAAATTGGTAAAAAGTAATAGCCATCAAGCTAACATTAAGTGTCAGTGCGAATTTCCCTGCCATAAAATAAATATATATATAACAAAAAGTTTGTCTCACACAAACAATGCTCTTTCCTCAAGAAATATCAAGTTTTATCAGACGCAAATAAAACTCCTGCACAACTCACTTGATAAATCCAGCCACAGACGATTCTGAGCTTCTTTGTCAAATGCTGTCAGATCCTGCAAGGGGATGAGGTAGTTGGATGGGCTATTTAAAGGTGGGCTATGTACAGGTGCAGTGATCTGTGAGCTGCTCTGACAGCTGGTGCTTAAAGCTTAGTGAGGGAGATATGAGTCTCCAGCTTCAGTGATTTTTGCAGTTCGTTCCAGTCATTGGCAGCAGAGAACTGGAAGTAAAGGCGGCCAAAGGAAAAATTGGCTTTGGGGGTGACCAGTGAGATATACCTGTTGGAGCGCGTGCTATGAGTGGGTGCTGCTATGGTGACCAGTGAGCTGAGATAAGGCGGGGCTTTACCTAGCAGAGACTTGTAGATGACCTGGAGCCAGTGGGTTTGGTGACGAGTATGAAGCGAGGGCCAGCCAACAAGAGCGTATAGGTTGCAGTGGTGGGTAGTAAATGGGGCTTTTGGATTGGAGATGCTTAATGTGAGTCTGGAAGGAGAGTTTACAGTCTAACCAGAAACCTAGGTATTTGTAGTCCACATATTCTAAGTCAGAACCGTCCAGAGTAGTGATGCTGGACGGGCAGACAGGTGCGGGCAGCGATCGGTGGAAGAGCATGCATTTAGTTTTACTTGCATTTAAGAGCAGTTGGAGGCCACGGAAGGAGAGTTGTATGGCATTGAAGCTCATCTGGAGGTTAGTTAACACAGTGTCCAAAGAAGGGCCAGAGGTATACAGGTATTCTATGATATATTTATACAGGTATACTATGACCAATAAGCATACTAAATACTCAATTCATGTCACAAACAGTACAGTTAGTGCGAGTATTCGAACACAGCTAAGGCCAAATCAGGAAGTGCAGTCACCTTTTAATCCTGAATGACAATTGTCTTGCCTCATAGAGATAGATAAATCTTCTTAGGGCTGATCGATATGTGTCCAAAGAAGGGCCAGAGGTATACAGGTATTCTATGATATATTTATACAGGTATACTATGACCAATAAGCATACTAAATACTCAATTCATGTCACAAACAGTACAGTTAGTGCGAGTATTCGAACACAGCTAAGGCCAAATCAGGAAGTACAGTCACCTTTTAATCCTGAATGACAATTGTCTTGCCTCATAGAGATAGATAAATCTTCTTAGGGCTGATCGATATGTGTCCAAAGAAGGGCCAGAGGTATACAGGTATTCTATGATATATTTATACAGGTATACTATGACCAATAAGCATACTAAATACTCAATTCATGTCACAAACAGTACAGTTAGTGCGAGTATTCGAACACAGCTAAGGCCAAATCAGGAAGTGCAGTCACCTTTTAATCCTGAATGACAATTGTCTTGCCTCATAGAGATAGATACATCTTCTTAGGGCTGATCGATATGACAACAGCCAGTGAAAGTGCAGGGCGCCAAATTCAAAAGAACAGAAATCTCATAATTAAAATTCCCTCAGACATACATAAGTATTTCACACCATTTTAAAGATGCACTTCTTGTTAATCCCACCACAGTGCCCGATTTTAAATAGGCTTTACTGTGAAAGCACCACAAACGATTATGTTAGGTCAGAGCCAAGTCACAGAAAAACAGTAATTTTTCCAGCCAAAGAGAGGAGTCACAAAAATCAGAAATAGAGATCAAATGAATCACTAACCTTTGATGATCTTCATCAGATGACACTCATAGGACTTCATGTTACACAATACATATATGTTTTGTTCGATAAAGTTCATATTTATATAAAAGA
Source organism: Oncorhynchus kisutch (assembly GCF_002021735.2). NCBI lineage: Eukaryota > Metazoa > Chordata > Actinopteri > Salmoniformes > Salmonidae > Oncorhynchus > Oncorhynchus kisutch. The sequence continues at coordinate 25,028 of NW_022263900.1, forward strand.
AATCTCAGTATACGTTGGAGCGTTATGTTCAGTTGTTCCAAAAACATCCGGTGATTTTGCAGAGAGCCACATCAATTTACAGAAATACTCATAATAAATGTTGATGAAAATAAAATTGTTCTGCACAGCATTATAGATATACTTCTGCTTAATGCAACCGCTGTGTCAGATTTAAAAAACCTTTACGGAAAAAGCAAACTATACAATAATCTGAATACGGCGCTCAGAGCCCAAACAAGCCAAAAAGATATCCGCCATATTGTGCAGTCAACAGAAGTCAGAAATAACATTATAAATATTCACTTACCTTTGATGATCTTCATCAGAATGCACTCCCAGGAATCCGAGTTCCACAATAAATGTTTGTTTTGTTTGATAATGTCCATCATTTATGTCCAAATAGCTACTTTTGTTAGCAAGTTTTGTAAACAAATCCAATCTCACGAAGCGTGTCTACTAGGAGCAGACGAAATGTCAAAAAGTCCCGTTACAGTCCGTAGAAACATGTCAAACGATGTATAGAATCAATCTTTAGGATGTTGTTAAAATAAATCTTCAATAATGTTCCAACCGGAGAATTCCTTTGTCTGTAGAATTGCGATGGAACAGAGCTCGCCCTCATGTGAACGAGCGTCACGAGCTCAAGGCATTCTGCCAGACCTCTGACTCATTCCCCTCTCATTCCCCCCCCCCTCACAGTAGAAGCATCAAACAAGGTTCTAAAGACTTTTGACATCTAGGAAGCGCAACATGACCAATATCCCACTGTGTCTTCAACTCAATCATCAAGTTTGCGGACGACACAACAGTGGTAGGCTTGATTACCAACAACGACTTGATTACCAACAACGACGAGACGGCCTACAGGGAGGAGGTGAGGGCCCTCGGAGTGTGGTGTCAGGAAAATAACCTCACACTCAACGTCAACAAAACTAAGGAGATGATTGTGGACTTCAGGAAACAGCAGAGGGAACACCCCCCTATCCACATTGATGGAACAGCAGTAGAGAGGGTAGTAAGTTTTAAGTTCCTCGGCGTACACATCACAGACAAACTGAATTGGTCCACCCACACAGACAGCATCGTGAAGAAGGCGCAGCAGCGCCTCTTCAACCTCAGGAGGCTGAAGAAATTCGGGCTTGTCACCAAAAGCACTCACAAACTTCTACAGATGCACAATCGAGAGCATCCTGTCGGGCTGTATCACCGCCTGGTACGGCAACTGCTCCGCCCACAACCGTAAGGCTCTCCAGAGGGTAGTGAGGTCTGCACAACGCATCACGGGGGGCAAACTGCCTGCCCTCCAGGACACCTACACCACCCGATGTCACAGGAAGGCCATAAAGATCATCAAGGACAACAACCACCCGAGCCACTGCCTGTTCACCCCGCTATCATCCAGAAGGCGAGGTCATTACAGGTGCATCAAAGCTGGGACCGAGAGACTGAAAAACAGCTTCTATCTCAAGGCCATCAGACTGTTAAACAGCCACCACTAACATTGAGTGGCTGCTGCCAACACACTGACTCAACTCCAGCCACTTTAATAATGGGAATTGATGGGAAATGATGTCAAATATATCACTAGCCACTTTAAACAATGCTACCTAATATAATGTTTACATACCCTACATTATTCATCTCATATGTATATGTATATACTGTACTCTATATCATCTACTGCATCTTTATGTAATACATGTATCACTAGCCACTTTAACTATGCCACTTTGTTTACATACTCATCTCATATGTATATACTGCACTCAATACCATCTACTGTATCTTGCCTATGCCGCTCTGTACCATCACTCATTCATATCTTTATGTACATATTCTTTATCCCTTTACACTTGTGTGTATAAGGTAGTAGTTATGGAATTGTTAGCTAGATTACTTGTTGGTTATTACTGCATTGTCGGAACTAGAAGCACAAGCATTTCGCTACACTCGCATTAACATCTGCTAACCATGTGTATGTGACAAATAAAATTTGATTTGATTTGATTTGAGGGAATGAGTTGAAAAACGACCAACCTCAGATTTCCCACTTCCTGGTTGGATTTTTTCTCAGGTTTTTGCCTGCCATATGTGTTCTGTTATACTCACAGACATCATTCAAACGGTTTTAGAAACTTCAGAGGGTTTTCTATCCAAATATACTAATAATATGCATATCTTAGCTTCTGGGACTGAGTAGCAGGCAGTTTACTCTGGGCACCTCTGGACAAGAAGATAATAAGAAGCCATAAGAAGATAAAAGACTCATCTATGTATCTGTGCCAATATAGTGTCTGTGACAGCATGGGCAGCGCCATTGAGGCTATCTTCACATTAAAGTAGTAACATTTCTTCTTCACAATTGTCTGAGCCCTTCTGATGACCCGATTGGACATGACTTCAACAGGGTCACCAGTAGGGCTCAGCCAAATGAAGTTGGTAGTCCCACCCAGTTGACTACATTCAAATTGTGAAAGTGCATGCAAATACAGCATTTTGGCCATTAGAGGCCAATATCTTTCTCTCTGTCTGGGCTACAATTGTAGACGGTTGGGTAATTATGCTTTTCACCTGTGAAAGGCTGTTGTGCTGCTAATGAGGGAGTTCTATTAACCTGAGCCGAGGTGCACCGGTCCATGGCCCCTGACATGAATGGATAAAAGAGGTGAGGGCGGAGCACCCTTCTAAAATTGAACAGTAGCCTTACATTTAGGTTTTTGTCCTAACACTACACAGCTGATTCAGATTAACAAAGCTGGATGATTATTTGAATCAGCTTTGTAGGGCTCGGGGAATAAAAAGAGAATGTGCAGCCCTTTGGGCTTCAGGTGACTGAGTGTGGGAAGCCTTTGTCATAGGGTAAAAGTTGCATACCCCTGGGCTGTAGGCTGCACACTTTGGGTCAAATATCAGGTTCTGTAGCTGTGTATTTTATCAGAATTAATCTGTTCTACAATGATTATTTTCCTTAGCTCAGGGTAAGTAGTAGCAGGCCTAGGAGAGTCTTGTGCGACGCAAACATTTGAGTTGTGTTCTTCCTCCTTTTAATCATAATAATTTGTCAAATGCCTTACAGGTTGTTTTGCCTATTGATGGCAGCTGTGGGCATACAAGCACAACAGACACCTTCTATAAGTATGCATTTTGTACCTTGCAAATTTAAGCACTAAGCGTTTGACAAGATTTAAAAAAAAAATTTTTTAACTAACCTTTCCTATTCCAGATGACCTCAACGCTGAATGCCTTGGTAACGTTATTCGTTTGAGTGTCGCTCCTCTTTTTGAAGATGTTGATGCTGTCTTCAGTGAGTTTGCCTCTTATGATTCTCTTTCTCTCCTTTCATAATTCATGGCTTGATATTGCTTGTCAACTATTGTGTTCACACCATCTCCATCCCTTCCAGATGACACACAAATCATAAACCTGACGCCTGGCCTTGCTACTCAGTGTGGATTCAGCTTTAAATTTGACCCCATGGGGAATGCCATGTTTTTTGCTTCTCTTCAAAACTGCTTTTCCCAAAACATGGTAACCTTAAGAACTGTAGTGTTTGCTTGTACTTCAAATGGAAAGTTTGCCTTTCAGTGTCACTGCATTTGCAACTCATTCTGTAGCAATTTTATTTACCTTTGACATGGAGTCATGCTGAGACCAGGCTCTTTTACAGATGAGCCCTGTCTACACAAAGATACAAGTCAATATTTGCATCACTAGATGGAAAAATGAAATAACTGAACCCATTCTTCAGTAAAAAGGTTCTCAATAAGCCTGAGTTGCCGAAGTCCGGTTCCAGAAACATTGACGCAGTTTTACTTAACTCTGTGGATATCAAAAGGATCTCCATTGTTAGCCACCCTTTGGTCTGGTATCTCTTACCTCTAAGTTAACGATGACGTAAGGTACAGCAGAAGTTTATGGAGGGCTTTCAGAGGGCCAGCCAACTTTCTGATACAGACTGCAGTGATGTGAACTATTGAGCTCTACTCCTGTAGTGTGGCTTCAATACAGTGGCAGCTGCATTCATATAGCCAATTTTGCCACAGTCTATAACTTGCATGAATGTCACCAGATGTTTTTTTTTTGCTATATAATGAAGGCTTTTTTCCCTTCCCCCTTCATTTTAGGATGATAAGATGTTCAGCTTGGTCATGCAGTTCAGGCTGCCAGGAAACCACATGACTGAAGACCCTGTTTATAGAGTTGGCAAAACCTGTAGCTACACCCCCTGGACCTCCCGAGAGATTCTGTGCGACCGCAACTACATGGAGGCAAGTGAGCAGAGCATGCCCCAATGGACATGTTTATAGTCCCGCTTGTTGTACTGCCTGTATAAATGATCTGTCTAGAGCTACAACTGTCCCGTGTTTCATTTCTTCTGCGACACAACGTAGAGGTCTTGACTCTCTCAATTCCACTCGCGTCTTCAAAATGCACATAGGAGAACTTTAGCCTATTCTCAATGCATTTAAGGAGGCGAGTGGACAGATTGAGAACTGGCCCTTGATTTCCTATTGTATGGGAGGGAGAAAATGCATAGGGAATAATGGCCTTTCTTCTCTAGGTGTCTGTCAGAAGGACTCTTCCAGACATCAAAACCATCCCCAAACAGCCCACTGGGGGCCCGAAAGCAAGGAGCGGCAACTTCCGGAGGGGAGCTGAGGTTTATATATTTCAGTTTCTGTAATTTCACTACAAAATGACAGGATGGCGCTAAACAATGTGCGTTTGTTGACAATTTTGTTTAATTCATGTTTCCATTTCCTGAGACAGGCTGTTGCTTCAGGATACAAAATGACAGCAGTCGTCTTTAGTCCTAGCAAGAATGTCATGAATGTGGATGAGGTCCAAAGAAAGGGCTATGCAATAGCCAACACTCCCACACGGCTGGTGTTAAGAAGCCCTCATAATGCAGAGGAGACATACCTCCAGAATGTAAGCTGACCTCCATGAACTGGGTCATGTTCAGTAGAGCAAACATTTGGAAACGGTGGCCCTACCTGAACTCTGCAACATATTGTTAATACGGTGTGTCCTACTGAACACTGCCCTGGTGTGGTTGCCCCCTGAACAGGTAGCTGGGGTTCCGATGCGGGTGCTCTCAACCTCAACCTTCTTTGAGCAGAAGTGGCTGGTTACTCGAGTAGATGCCACGGCTGTTTGTCCAACACCAGGTTGAGTGTGAAATAATTTAAGAGCCTATAAGCCCAGTTCTTAATTGGCTCCAGACAAGACATTCATGTAGTGTTCAGTTGGGAAAATGTTTTGGAGAACTTTTTCCAAATAATGGCACAGTTTTCAGTTGCAAAATGTTCTGTTTTGATGTGCACTTGGCTTCTTGTGTCACTGCAGAGGCAGTGGCCTTTACTCCAGAAGTGATCACCTGGTACATGCCCAAGCACATAGACCCACTTTTCTCCTCTGATGCCTTCACCATGTTGGAGGTGTACATGGGAATTGACGCTAAGAGGCTGGACACTGAGGAAATGGCTGCCAGAAACTACTCGGTTTTAGTCACAGAGGCTCATATTATTGTTGAAATTCCGGTGGGGGCGGTTGGCGGCTACTTCAAGGTCAGCATTGGAAGAGTAAAATGTTCCTGTCTTATTTGTAGAGCCCTTTATACTATAGCAGTTGTCAGTGCTTTGCAGTAACCCTTTACCATCTCTCATGGGTAAACTCCTAGAAACGTTGTCTTGTGTAAAACGTTTCTTATTGAGCAATTGTTTGCTTAACCAGGCTAATATACAATGGTTTGCAAAATTGTGAGAATTTTGCATAAAATTACACTTAAACATACTCTACCTCTTGTCTTTGCAGTTTGTCCTTTAGCCGCTTGAAATTTCAGACCAAATATCCACACTAAAGTATTGTTTACCTGACTTTTTAGGGAGGCGGTAGCTTTGCCACTGTCAACTGAATGCAAGCAACACTCGGCTGCTGTTTACATATTGCGCAAGTGTTTACTTTGCGTGTCAGTTGCTTTGAAAATGCACACCGCCAGAAATGCAAGTTGACAACCATACACCTACCAGCTTTCTAAAGTCTGGTAACCAATACTTTCCTTTGGATATTGTGTCTTAAATTACGAGTGGCAAAGACAAGTGGTAGAATAATTGTATTTAACATTCTGGCTTTTAAGGAACGTTTACCTGTTTTTGCACTCAAATTGTATATTACAGCCTGACTGCATCACTCGTCTCCCTTACAGAGCCATATTCAGGATGACCAGTACTTTGTCACTTACACCATTGAGCCCATGCTTGAGTTGCTGTGGATCGAGGAGGTCGCACACGAGAACACCAGCTATAAAGTCCTCTTCCCTATCACAACACCTCCGATGGCCAGGCCTCCACAAGTTCGCAACTGTGAGTCTGGTTTAGTTAAATAGTGCCTATGGTAATTTGGGATGCCTGGGTTGTTCGTTAGGCACAAAACAGAAAATGTACTGAAACGGGGAGGCAATACCTGGACTTACCCAATAACAAATGTCAATTTTCAACTTCCATTGTACCGCATTTCAAAATGGTTTCCTTTGTTTGCCAATGAACAGACACGCCCTTAGACACAGTTCCTGAGCAGGCAGTGTTTGTGCTTGAGTTGGGGACCTTCAACCTTGATGTGGAGCTGCTGAACATCACCTTTCCCACCATGGTGCTAACTGTTGCAGAGTGCAACGCCAGGGGCTTCAATGTTCAAGAGCAGAGATCCCCTGACAACACCTTGAAGACCTTCAGGATGGAGGTGCCCTTCTCAGACCCGGTGGTCTTTAAGGAGGTGTGTTTCTGTTAAATGCAAAGCCACACGCAGTGATTTGTTCATGCCCTAATAAGTGGGCCACCAACAAAATATAAATAATGGCACAAATGTACTTTGTATCCCTCATTTACTCAAGTGTTTCCATTATTTTGGCAGTTGTATGCATTTGATTTAGAGGAATGAGGGCAACATTACTATAAGTATATAGTTTGTTTTAATAGTCCCCATATGTACTTAGTTGTCACTTGATGTTGAATAGAGTTCTGTTGCAACAATGCTGACCAATGCTTTTAACTTCACTACAGAGAAGGGCGGAACAAGGTGTCACAACCTTCACTCTTCAGCTGATCTACGGCCTGGTCATCTTTCCAGAGTACGCTCCTTTCTCTCACTCTGCCGTTGTGGACGCTGTACTGCTGGACATTGGTATGCCTCTGGACTACGCCAAACTACTGTTGAATGGTTTCCTCTCGTTAATGATTGCCCTGAAGGGAAATTGGCAGTGAAAGACCAACTAGCCATACTGTAGGGTTTTCCTATGCGGTCTTTCTACAAAGAAAATGTTAAGCTTTAGAGTATTTGGACCCAGTTTCCCTGTTCCTGATTTGCCAGGATTGTGTTTATTCAGTCCCACCGTAGCAAAACATTTTGCAATCTAAACAAGGGTTTCTTCTTGGACCAGTTCAAGTAGTACCTTCCTGTTTTTTGTGCTTAAATAATGAACACAACCCTGTTTGTCCTTGCAGTGCCACCCTCAGTCACTGGCAACTGTGATCAGGAGAACTTCCACATCACTGTGGACTACAGGAACCAAGAGCCCTTTTTTGTGGTCTTGGTTGGCAAGCGGCTGCTTAACCATGAGTTTGCTCAACAGTATTTAACAGAGGGCGACACAGACTTCACCATCACGTTGCCCTTCTCTTCGCCGGACGCAGTGTTTGAGGTACGACGCTCTCCCAAAACATGTTAACCTAAATTGCTGCAGCTAGCCTTGCATTCCTTACCCTGTATACATGCATACAATATTGGACTAATGAACTCTCCCATTGGTTCCCAGTCGGTTCACTCGTCCTCTGTCAGGAGCAGACTGGATGTGGCTCTGTTGAATCCTTACAACAACATGACCATCAAATACTTTTCCCTGGCTTGCAGCTTCCTCAAAACGCTGACTGGTTGGTTCTCAAACAATTACTTACGATAAATTGTCGTTTAACATGGTTACCAAACCTGGGTTCCTTGCAAATACCGTGAGTCTAAATGGTAGTGCCAGATGGGCATGGTTTGCATTTTTGGTGCTATTCCATTGGTTCAAGCTCAATAAGTGTAACAAATACAGAACCCAGGTCTGATGGCTACCTGTCTTTTGCTCTCCCACCTCCAAGAGTGTTTCTCTAACGGAACGATGACTGCGCTGGCAGTGAAGGTGGAGTCTGCTCCCGGTCTGAACCCCGGTCAGCTGACCCTGAGCGACCCCGCCTGTGGTCCCACCTACAGTGACGATCGCTTCGCCTACTTCCACTTCACTGTGAACTCCTGTGGCACCACCAGGAAGGTAAAATGACTATTACCCTGAGGTGATGGGTACTGTGTATTTATGGACTGTTTGCTTCTGCAGGCTGTAATAAGCAATTCCCCTCTACTACATAGTTTATCAACAATGTCATGCTGTATGAGAACGAAATCTCCTTGCCAGATGAACTTGAGGTGAAGCTGAATGCCACGACGTCTTCAGAGGAGGAATATCAGTAAGTGCATTACGCATCACAATTGTAGCTATTAGCTTTCATAAGGTTCATTTTTCTTCATCCATTGCTCAATACTTTGTATACAGGGAAAATGTGCCTCTACTACCAGTGTCCACTCCACTGCTTGACGTTTCCCCTATTGAAGTTGCTCACATCCCTTTTTTAGGTTAAAGGTTTCCTGCTACTATGTGGCCAACATCACTCGCACATTGGCCTTTCTGACCAGGCCGCGTGACAACGAGCCTTTTGCCGAGACTGGGACTGGTCGACTAATGGTCAGAATGAGACTCGCTCAGGGTAAGCGTGCACAAATTCAGAATTTCAACTTGACCCCTAGCCTCTAAAAGAATCTTGGAAGGTCTCCTTTACAAAACCATTCCCAAAAATGTAAGCCTTGTGATCTATTACTCTTGCGTTCTGAGATCTACAGGTGTGGCTATTTGTCAGAAGCCTCTAGTGGGGGGTGGATAGTGTTGGCTATAAATGGCTTGTGTTCATTGGGGCACAACAGGATATGATAAACGAGCATTTCTTAATGGACAAGTTCAGATGGTGCCCACTGAACACGACCCCCGGTTGTCTTGTTCTGTGTTCTAGACGCCTCGTATAACACGTTCCACCAGGAGGAGGACTATCCAGTGGTGAGGTACCTTAGACAGCCTCTGCACTTTGAGGTGGAGCTGACCACGTCCTCTGATCCCAAGGTAGCGCTGGTGCTTGACCACTGCTGGGCCACCCTCAACGAGGACCGCGACTCCCGACCCCGGTGGAATCTCATCATTAATGGGTAACATGTTTTTGGGCCTAAACAAGTGTTATTCCACAGGTGTGGTTCCTGAGTAATTAGCAACCTATCATGCTTGGCAGGCCATTTACTTTGGCTACCGTGGCTATGCCCCCATCCATAGGTCGAGTGGTCACAATGCTTAAAAACGATGTGAGCCATGTGTGGTCTGTCAGATCTCCACCCAATTTCACATGCTTGTTATCACTGAGTGGTCCCTGCAGCATATCATAGGAAACGAACTTATGCTGCATCAAACGACTCTAAACCGCGTTGTCTGAAAAGCATCTAAACAATGTTTTGTGGCGTTGAGAAAAAGTTCTTCACAACTTTATTCCAGCTTTGCTTGTAAAATATATCAATGTTAACGTTATCATCTAGTCTAAATAACAGGTTGACTTGTTTTACAGTATGATGCGGTACAAGGGAGCCATGTAAGTCTAGTATAGAAAGTATGGCAGCCATGTTTGTCAAGCAAGAACTCCTAGAATGCTGTTCACTGCGCCCGTTGCCTGAGATCTTAACTTAGTTTGGCCACTTCAGCATGTGATAATGTTTGTACTTGTTACGGCGTACACATGACAAGTAGTTTACAGGTAACTATACAAAACGCCAATTGTTGTCACTTAGCACGAAAGCGAAACAGAGTTGCAAGATATAGCACAATCCATTATTGGGGGTTAAGTCCTTGGAAGGTATTGTGAAGAGGATGATGCAGGAAATATTACTAAGATCTGGGAATTTATCAACAATAAATGGTGAGGCAGACAGTTTTTCTAAGCTATATACCCCTGGAAAGGGGGGTCTGATCTGGCAACCCTGAGGTACCATAGTTTACACTCTGATGCCGTGTTCAAATCAACTGACGACTTCAGTGCATTCAAGACAATGGGGGTACTCCAGTTGAGATCACCACAAGTCTGACAGACGCTTACGTGATAACCCGACTGCATTGTATGGTGTTAGCTCATATTCAGTACCTCCTTCAAGTGTTTTACACATGTGTCCATTACAATCTAGGCAAGAATCAGAAAGCATGAATAAAACCCTAAGTACATTATACTTACGGTACGATGCAGTAGAAACGACAACACGTGACACAGAAAATAAGGCACTTTGATAGGAATACACGCATGTCCACAGTTATTTGTAAGGAAGGCAATAAATGTTCAAGGACTGTGTACTTGATCTGGGGAAGTGCTTGGGCTTTCTTTTGAAGGAAAGTTTGTCCGGCTCATTAAATTCTCAAATATAAATGGTCTGCAACAGTGAAATGGGCTACATTTGTGAATGAATGAGGCAAAATTGGAAGTTGAAACGGCCTCTAGAAAAATAGCAGGTAGTGTGCCTTTGGTCTGAGGTCAGCGCGGGTTAAATGTCCACATGTTGGAACGGTGAGTGCATTCTGACATCACGCGCATAAAATCAACTCCCACTGGGGTGACTGTTGAAGATATTTGGAACTTGTGTGTGTGAAAAGGTTAATGTTGGCATTACCTACACCTTTTTACTCAATGTTATCCTTTTGGTTTGCTACAGTTCAGTGTTGTGCCAAGCTGATGGTCATTCGAATGGAAATCAAGAGCGGCTGGCAAGCTTGGCTTGCCTTTCCGATTGGTTTCATACAACTGCTTTTAACACTGACTGAATAGTTGTTGGTTTTGGGTTGAATTCAGGCACAAGTGACCGCTTGTGTTTAAAACAGTTATTGCACTAAACCTAAAGGATGGTTCAGATGCCTGTGCAGCATGGATGTTTGAAACTGAATAGGATCAGTTGACAGGATCCCCAGAAGTTGATGCCGCTTTCAATGGAATTTCCTGTCCTAGAGGAATGCGCTAATTGGGAGTTGCTAAACATGAACAAATACCACGGTCAAGTGTAGCAGCATCTTGCTAACCTTATTTAGCTAGCTAATGTTCATATTTAAAAAAAAAATGTTACAACATTTTTTTATTTGGGTGAGCACTATGCCACAGATGGACATGCTGGCCTAATTTTTATCTCAAGAATTTAAATTGGGTTACTATAGAATGATGACTTCTTATTCCTACCTTGTAATGGGCTACAATGACTTTGCCCATGATTATGCACGCTGCAAATGACACTTTATTTTGCGGGTGCCTTTTCAGTATCTGGCTGCATGTTACACCAAGCAGTGTAGTGAAGCAACTTTATTTGTCAAAACCGTTCATTTGGGGGATCGGGTTTGCTTTGAAATCATGCAATTTTATGAATTGGTATCAACCTAAATTTGGCCATGTGGACACGGCGTAACTGTTTATTAAATCAGCAATGTCATAGCAGTTTAAAAAAAACGGCTGAAATGTTTTGTATATCATAGGAAAAGACAACATTCACATGGCTGTGCACAAAATGGGGGGTAGTTCAGATTTGTCACTTCAGCTGCAACTATATCGTTGTGCAAAATCCTTACCATCGTCTGTCAGCGCAAGTGATTTGTACTGGTGTGGGTGTTTCTCTTAATGTAACGTCTTCAGATTTCACAAATTCCTTTTTGCTAATATCTGGCAGTTAAACCGTAAAGGATAAACCTCCCAAAGATGCAAATTAAAAAAGTAGGCCTTAACTGTCAATGCGTAGGTTACTTTGTATAGTAGAGCTGCGCCCTTCACAGAAGTCCTCCATGTGACTCCGATGCCGTGGGTGTGGAATTTATTTTGTGACCAATTTTTCTCCAACAGCGGAAGAATTGCTCTGGCGCATTGCATGAAATTCTTGTTTAAAATGAAGTACTTGTGTTGCAAAATATGATTGCCTTGTTGATGATACCGACTGTCTATTCGGCAACTTTGGTTAAACCACGATCAATATTCTGGTCAGACTACAGGCGACCTTTCTGGATCATTTAGAGGGACATCTCACCTCATGTCAATGGAATTGAATATACATGTTTGACATGTCATTTAACAAGCCATTGCAGTAGACCAAAATAAATATTGTTGACGCAATTTCTGTTCTTTAAAATAAAATAAAAACGTAGGATTTGGGGTGCCGAGGAAGCGGTTTTAATGTTACCGTCTCCCGACTTAAACTCTAGACGGTAGAAATCTATTAAATTGATAGTCAACTTATTAACTTCGTATCCTCCTTGCAGCTGCAAAAACCCCAGCCTTATGATTCAGTACTATACAAGTTGGTTTAATTGAATTACTAGCTAACTAAATAACAGGCTAAACACACAGGTGACACAATGACAGCTTGTTACAAGGTTTCTCTTCACACCCCCCACTGTTCCGTAAGGGACGCTTATCATTGATACATTTTTGAACACACGAACCGGCACCAGCTTGGAGTAAAGCATGAATGTATTTGTGGAAAGGTAGGTGGTTGGTCTTCTCTGATTGGCTACCTGAGGTCACAATGTCGTTGGTTGTCCGTGGCTCCAATGACTAGTCTTGAACAGAACTACAGGATGGATTTTCCTTTCACACGTTCTGGAAGATAGGCTAATCAACCCTGTTGCTGATTCCTCAGTGGGTGATGAGTAGGATGGTTTGGATGTGGTAGCAGAATGGTCTTTAAGTTAATTTTCTAGGTTAGGAAAGTTCCAAATGTCTAGCTTGCGCCTCACGGTTTTCTGGTCTAATGTTACTTTCTGTTACCATTCCTTTTATGCACTCAGAGATTAGCTATAGAAAATAAATGTCATATTGGTTTTTATTTTGTGATTTTACTAGAAATGTGCTTACTCTACAGGTAGGTTGTCTCTAGCCTTTACATTGTATATGAAATATGTTTGTTCCAGACAAGGTGATTGTTGGTTAAAGCCTGTTAGCAAAAAACATTCCTTTAGTTCATACTGGAGGGGGAGAAAGAACTCACTTCTGCTGTAAATCGATCTGATCCTTACAGGACAGTCATGACACCACCACAAGACTTCGTACACAAGGCGGTTGGGGTTTGCAGCGTTTTCTTGTTCATAACTTAGTCCCTCTCTCTCTCCACTGGCAGCTGTGAGAACCCCGAGGATCCATACCGTGTGGTCTTCCACCCGGTAGAAGCTGACGCCAGGGTCCACTTCCCCCCTCACGTCAAACGCTTTGAGGCCTATATGTTTTCCATCGCCGATGATGCGGTTGAGCCGAGTGGCCAGGTAACAAAGTTCACCCAACAATCTTTATTCTTTAATTTTGTGTGTGGCAATCATCCCTTTAAAAGAATTTTAACAAAAAAACTGACACCATCAAATCTTTGATTCCTAGGTCTTTGTCCATTGTGATGTGGTCATCTGTGATGCCAGTAGTCCCACTGGCGGCCCCTGTAGTGGGACAATGTGTGAATCAGGACAACCTGAAAAGAGGTAGGTCTTGTTTTATGCTTTTCAGACCCTGGCAGACCATAACTGAACTAATAGGTTCGCTCTCTCTCTCTCAACAGGTCAACGACATGTCAAAGACCTCTTTGAGGGAGCGTCATGTATATGTTTCTTCTGGATACATTCTTTGGGTGTAATGTATTGTTCTAACATGACAAATAAAGTGTTCTATATAAAACAATCCTAACCGTTGGAGCTACCTTAACACCATGTCCGTAGGCTTGTCATCAACCCTTTTGTAAGCATGGAACTCTGAACATCCACCCGGAGGGAGATAAGTGTTGCACACCAATTTCCCGTCTAGGACAAAACAATGGGTGACGAAACAAAAGCTTTCCATGTCCAGTAGGATGAACTGACTCAATGTTATAGCAGATGGTGGTTCCCAAAGTGAAACCAGCAGGGCTGTGGTTGGATGCAGTGTTGGTAATTTTTCAACTGAAATTACAACTTTCCTTGATACCTCTCACTAGCTTGGTTTCCATCCAATATGGATATTTCTCTTCAATGATATGCATGTCAATCTCTCATGGCTCAAATGGGAAGAGCATGACTTCATCGCTACTTGTTTGTGTAAGAAGTGTTGACAAGCTGAATGTACCGAGCTGTCTGTTTTAAACTCGCGCACAGCTCGGACACCCATTGCATTCCCCACAAGACATCTCTTTCACAATCTCCAAGTCCGATCTACGAAGGTAGAGCCATGAATATGTTGCAATCTATTCCGCATCAGGATAAGATTTCAACACACACCGTACGGAACAGCGGGGACTGAAGACACTCCTTAAAGTTGCGAGCTTGCACCGTGGGACGGTTCATTGCTCCAGACCACCACAAGGGGGAGTTTGCGCAAATCATATGCAATTTGGGTCCCAAAGACTAATTTTGACACGAGCCACCCTTGCCTTGTGGCGCTCAACGAAGATTGCTGAACAAAACAGATGGAAGTTGTCTAACGAGTCAAGCAATGTAGCAATTTGAGAGGACTGATGCTAATGGTAGAGGACGTTGGCTATCTATAGCATATATATTTGTCAAAGTTACATTACGAAATCTCTTTAGCCTTGTATGAGGAGAATGAATTTGTAAGTTGTCTTCAGGGACTGTTGAGAACCCCAACAAACCAGGATTTTGTCTCGTGAAACAGTGGCGTGTAAAGAATCTAGCTGGCTAAAGCATTGACTGCACAA
>NW_022263901.1:0-40000 GCF_002021735.2 Oncorhynchus kisutch
GGGGAAATAAACACTGTACCCAAATCCACGTTTTACAATGCTCCTGGGAAATGGGTAGGCCTCCACCTATAGTCCTTCACAGTTTTACAGCTGTGATATATTTATTTATTTACATAGATCACATACATAAATAAATATGATAGCTGTAGGTAGCGTTGAGATAAAATTCCCATATTCTATTGCTACTAACATAAATCCTAATATATCATGTTTCCTCATTTGCTCTGTAGGAGGTTCGTCATATGAAGGACATTCAAGTGGATGTGACCCCTAACCTGCAATAGGGGCTCAGTGAGGTGACAGACATCCTGTAATGGATCTCCAGCTAGTGTCTGAGGACCTGGAGAAGGCTGTGTCTACAGCTGTGGGGCAGGACAAGCATGGTAACCTAACCTCACTGTATGAAGGATTTTATTGTTATGGATAGTCATCTCCAATCTGTTCAAATATCACTGTTGTTGGATAACACACATTACCAAAATGATTCACACTTGTCTTCCTATTTCCACATAATCTGTCATGGTTTCCCCACCCCAACAGGGCATAAAACCAACCTCTCTTTATTGCTACTGCTAATACACCCAAATCCAACAGCCGTTCGAGAACCCTGCTCGCAGTGCCCAACTGTTAGGTTCTAATTCTCAGAGTAAAAACTCGACGGACACTATGAATGCTTGAACCAAGTTTATTCTTCCCAGAGGGTCAAGACAGCTGCATTAGACAAAAAACATATTCACACAAGCACTGATATTTAATCCTCTCTCCTATGCTGAGTCTCCTCCTACACATCTAAACAGTCAATGCATCTCTGTTGCTAGACAGAACCTTAGTGATATCTGTTCTTCCTCACTTCATCTGACCTGACCGCTACCCAAAGTGCTCACTCCTCCCCAACTCAAGGCTGACATGGTGATTGGTACCAGACTGTGTCTCTTCTCATCCCAGAGGATCCCACCCATAGGATGCCTGATGGCTAACAAAAACATATCCTGACATAATGTAAACGTTATACATTAAGCTCTCTCCCTCAGTGACATGAATTCGTAGATTTCATATTCTCAGAACCCAACAGTAGGTTTTAAGGTGTGGCTGCATGTTTGTCGTGGACGCATCGTCACTCTTGATGTTCTTTTTCCAAGTCTGAACTGGCCGTTCTTCTCTTTCCTCGACTAATTGAAACCTCAGGGACAGACATCCTGAACGAATCTGATGTCAGAGCTCCCATCAGCCCTCTACACCTCGCTGTGAGTAAAGCCTACCTGCTCCTGTAGTGGTCTCCATATGACAAATGGCACCCTATTCCCTATTTAGTACACTATGTTTGATCAGATCCTTATAGGCCCTGATCAAAAGTAGTTCACTACATAGGGAATAGGGTGCTATCTGGGATGCAAGCATGGTGTAGATTTTCCACAGGAAGTTGACTGTCCAGACAGACTCACACACCATATTCCGATCTATTCCTGATTAGTGTTAAAATACATGCATATTCTACACAGTGATGATGAGGATGATTTCCTTATTTTGCCATTTGAGTTAATCAACCTCAGAGGAGAAGTAGAGTGTTTGTTTCTCAATCCCATGCTTGACAGGAACCTCCGATGTTTATGCTGGGCAGGAGCAAAAATGGGCTCCCGATTGAAAGACTCTGGTCTACTTTAGAGGTCTAGCACTGTATTTCTGTTCAGGTGTACCACTGGTCTACTCTAGGACATTGATTATATTAAGAGTGAATATCTATTCATGCGTACCACAGTCACCACCATGCTATGGAGGTCCTGGTTCAGTCTCTGCTGGATCTAGACGTGAGGGACAGCCAGGGGCGCACCCCTCTGGACCTGGCTGCCTTAAAAAGCCTTGTGGAGTGTGTTGACGTCCTCATCAACCAGGAAGCCTCCATCCTGGTTAAAGACTTCACTCTGAAGAGGACCCCCATCCACGCTGCAGGTAGACATAAGGATATCACATAGAGCTTCTGTAATTAAAAAGTTTTCCTGACCAGATGGCCATTGTTTGGTCATGTTGCTAGGACGACTATGTCCCACTCTAGGGATGGTATCGTGTGAAAATGCCCACGAGACACTGATCTAAGGTCATTTTTTGTCATGTTCTCCACTAATGATGAGGATCTAGGGAGGGTAAGCTGATCCTAGATCAGTGCACAGGGGAGACTTCTATCCAGAGCCAGGTACACAGCTAGCAAGTGACAGGCTTCAATGGCCTCAGCCCCAAAATTCTTTATTATCTGCTGTGTTAACATCATGAGGATGTCATCTACCAACACCACTGTTCTTGAAATCTGTCTGTTCATGTGAAGGTTATAGTCGCCCAGCAATCTGCTCATATCTCTCTGTTGATCCTCCTCTAGCTACCAATGGTCAATCATCTGACATTCTTATTCCTCTTGTTGATCCTCCTCTAGCTACCAATGGTCCAATCATCTGACATTCTTATATTCTCTCTGTTTATCCTCCTCTCGCTACCAATGGTCAATCATCTCACATTCTTATATCTTCTCAGTTTTTCCATCTCTAGCTACTGAAGGTCAATCATCTCACATTGTTATATCCTCTCTGTTTATCTTCCTCTAGCAACCAACGGACATTCGGAGTGTTTGCGTTTGCTGATTGGAAATGCTGACATCCAGAGTACAGTGGGACATTCAAGACGGAATAGTCACTTGGGTTTTGGATACCAATTCCCCCAGTATTCAACAACTCTTTAATTCAGGCGGCTTTGTATCCAAAACCCAACTGACATATTCCGTCGATTCGATGATGTCCACTGTACTCTGGATGTCAGCATTTCCAATCAGCAAACGCAAACACTCCGAATGTCCGTTGGGTTGCTAGAGGAAGATAAACAGAGAGGATATAACAATGTGAGATGATTGACCTTCAGTAGCTAGAGATGGAAAAACTGAGAAGATATAAGAATGTGAGATGATTGACCATTGGTAGCGAGAGGAGGATAAACAGAGAGAATATAAGAATGTCAGATGATTGACCATTGGTAGCTAGAGGAGGATCAACAAGAGGATATAAGAATGTCAGATGATTGACCATTGGTAGCTAGAGGAGGATCAACAGAGAGGATATGAGCAGATTGCTGGGCGACTATAACCTTCACATGAACAGACAGATTTCAAGAACAGTGGTGTTGGTAGATGACATCCTCATGATGTTAACACAGCAGATAATAAAGAATTTTGGGGCTGAGGCCATTGAAGCCTGTCACTTGCTAGCTGTGTACCTGGCTCTGGATAGAAGTCTCCCCTGTGCACTGATCTAGGATCAGCTTACCCTCCCTAGATCCTCAATCATTAGTGGAGAACATGACAAAAAATGACCTTAGATCAGTGTCTCGTGGGCATTTTCACACGATACCATCCCTAGAGTGGACATAGTCGTCCTAGCAACATGACCAAACAAATGGCCATCTTGGTCAGGAAAACTTTTTAATTACAGAAGCTCTATGTGATATCCTTATGTCTACCTGCAGCGTGGATGGGGGTCCTCTTCAGAGTGAAGTCTTTAACCAGGATGGAGGCTTCCTGGTTGATGAGGACGTCAACACACTCCACAAGGCTTTTTAAGGCAGCCAGGTCCAGAGGGGTGCGCCCCTGGCTGTCCCTCACGTCTAGATCCAGCAGAGACTGAACCAGGACCTCCATAGCATGGTGGTGACTGTGGTACGCATGAATAGATATTCACTCTTAATATAATCAATGTCCTAGAGTAGACCAGTGGTACACCTGAACAGAAATACAGTGCTAGACCTCTAAAGTAGACCAGAGTCTTTCAATCGGGAGCCCATTTTTGCTCCTGCCCAGCATAAACATCGGAGGTTCCTGTCAAGCGTGGGATTGAGAAACAAACACTCTACTTCTCCTCTGAGGTTGATTAACTCAAATGGCAAAATAAGGAAATCATCCTCATCATCACTGTGTAGAATATGCATGTATTTTACACTAATCAGGAATAGATCGGAATATAGTGTGTGAGTCTGTCTGGACAGTCAACTTCCTGTGGAAAATCTACACCATGCTTGCATCCCAGATAGCACCCTATTCCCTATGTAGTGAACTACTTTTGATCAGGGCCTATAAGGATCTGATCAAACGTAGTGTACTAAATAGGGAATAGGGTGCCATTTGTCATATGGAGACCACTACAGGAGCAGGTAGGCTTTACTCACAGCGAGGTGTAGAGGGCTGATGGGAGCTCTGACATCAGATTCGTTCAGGATGTCTGTCCCTGAGGTTTCAATTAGTCGAGGAAAGAGAAGAACGGCCAGTTCAGACTTGGAAAAAGAACATCAAGAGTGACGATGCGTCCACGACAAACATGCAGCCACACCTTAAAACCTACTGTTGGGTTCTGAGAATATGAAATCTACGAATTCATGTCACTGAGGGAGAGAGCTTAATGTATAACGTTTACATTATGTCAGGATATGTTTTTGTTAGCCATCAGGCATCCTATGGGTGGGATCCTCTGGGATGAGAAGAGACACAGTCTGGTACCAATCACCATGTCAGCCTTGAGTTGGGGAGGAGTGAGCACTTTGGGGTAGCGGTCAGGTCAGATGAAGTGAGGAAGAACAGATATCACTAAGGTTCTGTCTAGCAACAGAGATGCATTGACTGTTTAGATGTGTAGGAGGAGACTCAGCATAGGAGAGAGGATTAAATATCAGTGCTTGTGTGAATATGTTTTTTGTCTAATGCAGCTGTCTTGACCCTCTGGGAAGAATAAACTTGGTTCAAGCATTCATAGTGTCCGTCGAGTTTTTACTCTGAGAATTAGAACCTAACAGTTGGCACTGCGAGCAGGGTTCTCGAACGCTGTTGGATTTGGGTGTATTAGCAGTAGCAATAAAGAGAGGTTGGTTTTATGCCCTGTTGGGGTGGGGAACCATGACAGATTATGTGGAAATAGGAAGACAAGTGTGAATCATTTTGGTAATGTGTGTTATCAACAACAGTGATATTTGAACAGATTGGAGATGACTATCCATAACAATAAAATCCTTCATACAGTGAGGTTAGGTTACCATGCTTGTCCTGCCCCACAGCTGTAGACACAGCCTTCTCCAGGTCCTCAGACACTAGCTGGAGATCCATTACAGGATGTCTGTCACCTCACTGAGCCCCTATTGCAGGTTAGGGGTCACATCCACTTGAATGTCCTTCATATGACGAACCTCCTACAGAGCAAATGAGGAAAACATGATATATTAGGATTTATGTTAGTAGCAATAGAATATGGGAATTTTATCTCAACGCTACCTACAGCTATCATATTTATTTATGTATGTGATCTATGTAAATAAATAAATATATCACAGCTGTAAAACTGTGAAGGACTATAGGTGGAGGCCTACCCATTTCCCAGGAGCATTGTAAAACGTGGATTTGGGTACAGTGTTTATTTCCCCCTAATATCTTTGAAGATTACACCTAAAATAATTAGGCCTACTTCTTTCTACTGCTGATCTGAGACCATTAGGGTTAATCATTACAGATATAAATGCAATATATGGAGTAGAAAAGATTGCCTGCCCACCAACTTGATAAGAATCAACATGTGTTCTACATGGTCTATTTCTATCTGAACGTAACAACTCAATCAAGCTTGTTAATTGATCGTTAAGCCATGTTTGTCAGGTAAACGGTCATTAGTGGCCTATATAAGCCTCATACAGGCCATGGGAAGACATTACCTGTTGATAACACAGACTATTTTCATGATCATGGGAGGTGTGAGAGAATTGCTGCTCGTTGTGATGACTGTGGGGGTTGTCAAAGGTTGGTTCACTAATGTTTAAGGGATTTGTTTGGTAAATATGCTTAACTTTATAAGTTGGGTATTAATATTTGACTGTCTGTATCTTCCGCGTTGGTCATCTTTTATTCTTCACTGCTATTAATATATGTAGCTATTTTGTGTGAACTCAACTTCTGTCAACACTTTCTCCTCAGTTTCTTGTTACCCTGTTGGAAAGTCCCAGAAGCAAGATCAAGTCTCTCTGCAGAGGAGACTTGGAGGTAAGTGTTTCTTTCCACAACCCTTCTAGCTATGTTCTTTGTCACTGTCTATGGTGCTGCTGTGTTTGACACTCATTCAACAGCATAGAGTAACTCAGTCTAAATAATGTTGTCAAACCTTTTGCTTGTGTACCTAAACCTAAATTTTTCAGAGCTGTCATCAAATGACGTCTCCATTGTGCATGCCCTGGCCTTGCTCCGATCCATAGGGTCTGACGCGAAACAAACCAGAGAAGGTACGGCCTGAAACATATACTTTGAAAACTGTTGGCTTCATGTTGCTCAAAATTCGATTAGCAATTTGGCCTAGACCGTGTAGAACAGATGTGTTGCTGTAGAATACCCAACTGTTCCTTTTGTTTTTTCTCAAGAGTATTTAGAGACCAATGAAGTAGAATCCCAAGCTTCTCCAAACCATGGTAGTTCTCCGGCAAATGATGCCCTGTCCTCTGAGGAGAAGCTGAGGCACATGTCCTCTGACGACGCCACCTCTGAAGCTGCCACCGGCCCGTCCGGCGACGACGCCACCTCTGAAGCTGCCACCGGCCCGTCCGGCGACGACGCCACCTCTGAAGCTGCCACCGGCCCGTCCGGCGACGACGCCACCTCTGAAGCTGCCACCGGCCCGTCCGGCGACGACGCCACCTCTGAAGCTGCCACCGGCCCGTCCGGCGACGACGCCACCTCTGAAGCTGCCACCGGCCCGTCCGGCGACGACGCCACCTCTGAAGCTGCCACCGGCCCGTCCGGCGACGACGCCACCTCTGAAGCTGCCACCGGCCCGTCCGGCGACGACGCCACCTCTGAAGCTGCCACCGGCCCGTCCGGCGACGACGCCACCTCTGAAGCTGCCACCGGCCCGTCCGGCGACGACGCCACCTCTGAAGCTGCCACCGGCCCGTCCGGCGACGACGCCACCTCTGAAGCTGCCACCGGCCCGTCCGGCGACGACGCCACCTCTGAAGCTGCCACCGGCCCGTCCGGCGACGACGCCACCTCTGAAGCTGCCACCGGCCCGTCCGGCGACGACGCCACCTCTGAAGCTGCCACCGGCCCGTCCGGCGACGACGCCACCTCTGAAGCTGCCACCGGCCCGTCCTCTGACGACGCCACCTCTGAAGCTGCCACCGGCCCGTCCTCTGACGACGCCACCTCTGAAGCTGCCACCGGCCCGTCCTCTGACGACGCCACCTCTGAAGCTGCCACCGGCCCGTCCGGCGACGACGCCACCTCTGAAGCTGCCACCGGCCCGTCCGGCGACGACGCCACCTCTGAAGCTGCCACCGGCCCGTCCGGCGACGACGCCACCTCTGAAGCTGCCACCGGCCCGTCCGGCGACGACGCCACCTCTGAAGCTGCCACCGGCCCGTCCGGCGACGACGCCACCTCTGTAGCTGCCACCGGCCCGTCCTCTGTAGCTGCCACCGGCCCGTCCTCTGGCGACGACGCCACCTCTGTAGCTGCCACCGGCCCGTCCTCTGGCGACGACGCCACCTCTGAAGCTGCCACCGGCCCGTCTGGCGACGACGCCACCTCTGAAGCTGCCACCGGCCCGTCCTCTGACGACGCCACCTCTGAAGCTGCCACCGGCCCGTCTGGCGACGACGCCATGGATATCTGACGTGGGACATGCAATAGTTAACGGGTACTCTAGTCCAGTGTGTAACTGCATTTGCTTGTTTTGGCTCAAATAAACATTAACTGTAATACTTGTGTCCTCTGTATTGTTTTGGTGGTTCCTACTTGGAGCTGAGGTCTATGACCTGACTTGAGTAACTGGGTTGATGGCAACATTTATTTTGCATTATATCCATGCGCCAGCAATATTACTCTGACCCCTGTGTTTTAAATTACCATTTGACTTAAGCTACATTTGCTCAGTGTTGGTCCATTTATGCTAGTAGCATCACATGATACCTCACACAGCATTTTGACGCCATTTCCGGTCACAACTTGCAGACTTGTTTACGTGTTGCTGTGTGTTTTGTTGCCTACTTTGCTACATGACAACTTTACGGTTTTTACTTTATAATTACCGTTTATATTTTTGGTTTTTCCCCTCGTGTCAGGGTTGCGTCAATTCGAATCTGGTATCAGGAAAAATATAAAAATGAGGCACCGACGTATGCTATGTATTTTTTATTAGCTAAGCAGTAAGTGGTAAATGCAATTTTCGTATATACGGGCTCTCTGTCCCACCTCGCAGGGCAAAACAGAACTGACTTGTTCCTGACAAAGATATTTAATATACTCTGACAGAAGTAGTTCCTGCTTCCGAGCCGGCCTGTCAGAGTAGAGACTAGGCTGGGTGAGTCTAAACCACGCCCAATCGTTGATTGTTGGCGCAGAGGCTGGTCCCAGCCCTCTAAGCGCTTCAGCGGTCAGTCGTTGTAGCTGTGTAGATATGCAGTTATCAGGCACCTGGCTCCTGTTATCTAACAAGACTGTTCTCGCAACACTACGTTCTGAATGTGCCCCCCCCAACTCATTGCACAGGTCCGGCCTTCATGTTATGTATTTTTCCATCATGAGAAAGGCCCATGGCCCTGAAACTGTTAACAAGGGTTCAAGTCAGCTATGTTGCATAACACATACATACATCCACACAAGCCAACAGCAGATAATATTAAATCACATATGGTAACGGGCTATAGTGCATAACACAGAATCCTCATACTCCGGACGCTTTATCTGGACATGGTTCGTCAGGACCTCCAACAGCCGAAGCTAAGTAACATTAACATGATGCCTTCTAATTGCAGTCGCTGTACTCATACAGGAGAACGATCGCCTTACGGTGAGGATACAACTGTGCTACAAGCCCAGCTTCAGACGCAATCGTTAGGCAAGGGTAATTTCTGTGTAGGAAAGGATGAAACAGCGTCTGTGCCACCAGTAAGTACAGATAGTAACGTTAGTATAAATCCCCTCGCACGGTCCCCGCAGCCGGACAACTTTCTCACGGTTTCTGGAGGGTAATGCTGTAGGAATGCTCAACCGGTGTCGCTCATTCAGCCGACAAACTTTCAACCGGTTTTCCCCATTAAGCAACGAGTCGGAGTCAGAGGCCGAGCCTTCTCTTGTCTCTACTCCTCCCGTTACGGGGTCTGAGACGCCGAAGCTTCCCACCATTAGCTCTGACAAATTGAAAACTCTCGTCATTGGCGACTCCATTACCCGCAGTATTAGACTTAAAACGAATCATCCAGCGATCATACACTGTTTACCAGGCGGCAGGGCAACCGACGTTAAGGCTAATCTGAAGATGGTGCTGGCTAAAGCTCAAACTGGCGAGTATAGAGATATTGTTATCCACGTCGGCACCAACGATATTAGGATGAAACAGTCAGAGATCACCACATAGCTTCAGCGTGTAAATCAGCTAGAAAGATGTGTCGGCATTGAGTAATTGTCTCTGGCCCCCTCCCAGTTAGGGGGAGTGATGAGCTCTACAGCAGAGTCTCACAACTCAATCGCTGGATGAAAACTGGTTTCTGCCCCTCCCAAAAGATAGAATTTTGTATATAATTGGCCCTCTTTCTGGGACTCACCCACAAACAGGACCAAGCCTGACCTGCGGAGGAGTGACGGACTCCATCCTAGCTGGAGGGGTGCTCTCATCTTATCTACCAACATAGACAGGGCTCTAACTCCTCTAGCACCACAATGAAATAGGGTGCAGGCCAGGCAGCAGGCTGTTAGCCAGTCTGCCACTAGCACAGTCAGTGTAGTCAGCTCAGCTATCTCCATTGAGACCGTGTCTGTGCCTCGACCTAGGTTGGACAAAACTAAACGTGGCGGTGTTCGCCTTAGCAATCTCACTAGGATAAAGACCTCCTCCATTCCTGTCATTATTGAAAGAGATCATGATACCTCACATCTCAAAATAGGGCTACTTAATGTCATATCCCTTACTTCAAAGGCAATTATAGTCAATGAACTGATCATAATCTTGATGTGATTGGCCTGATTGAAACATGGCTTTAGCCTGATGAATTTACTGTGTTAAATGAGGCCTCACCTCCTGGCTACACTAGTGACCATATCCCTCGTGCATCCCGCGGAGGTGTTGCTAACATTTACGATAGCAAATTGAAATGTACAAACAAACAAAAAAGACGTTTTCATCTTTTGAGCTTCTAGTCATGAAATCTATGTAGCCTACTCAATAACTTTTTTTTAGCTACTGTTTACAGGCCTCCTGGGCCATATACAGCGTTCCTCATTGAGTTCCCTGAATTCCTATCGGACCTTGTAGTCATAGCAGATAATATTCAAATTTTTGGTGACTTTAATATTCACATGAAAAAGTCCACAGACCCACTCCAAAAGGCTTTCATCATCGACTCAGTGGGTTTTGTCCAACATGTCTCTGGACCTACTCACTGTCACAGTCATACTCTGGGCCTAGTTTTGTCCCATGGGATAAATGTTGTGGATCTTAATGTTTTTCCTCATAATCCTGGACTATCGGACCACCATTTTATTACATTTGCAATTGCAACGAATAATCTGCTCAGACCGCAACCAAGGAACATCAAAAGTCGTGCTATAAATTCACAGATGACACAAAGATTCTTTGATGTCCTTCCAGACTCCCTCTGTCTACCCAAGGATGCCAGAGGACAAAAATCAGTTAACCACCTAACTGAGGAACTCAATTTAACCTTGCGCAATACCCTAGATGCAGTTGCAACCCTAAAAACTAAAAACATTTCTCATAAGAAACTAGCTCCCTGGTATACAGAAAATACCCGAGCTCTGAAGCAAGCTTCCAGAAAATTGGAACGGAAATGGCGCCACAACAAACTGGAAGTCTTCCGACTAGCTTGGAAAGACAGTACCGTGCAGTATCGAAGAGCCCTTGCTGCTGCTCGATCATCCTATTTTTCCAACTTAATTGAGGAAAATAAGAACAATCCGAAATTCCTTTTTGATACTGTCGCAAAGCAAAGCTAACTACAAAGCAGCATTCCCCAAGAGAGGATGGCTTTCACCTCAGCAGTAATAAATTCATGAACTTCTTTGAGGAAAAGATGATTATTAGAAAGCAAATTACGGACTCCTCTTTAAATCTGCGTATTCCTTCAAAGCTCATTTGTCCTGAGTCTGCACAACTCTGCCAGGACCTAGGATCAAGAGAGACACTCAAGTGTTTTAGTACTATATCTCTTGACACAACGATGAAAATTATCATGGCCTCTAAACCTTCAAGATCCATACTGGACCCTATTCCAACTAAACTACTGAAAGAGCTGCTTCCTGTGCTTGGCCCTCCTATGTTGAACATAATAAACAGATCTCTATCCACCGGATGTGTACCAAACTCACTAAAAGTGGCAGTAATAAAGCCTCTCTTGAAAAAGCCAAACCTTGACCCAGAAAATATAAAAAACTATCGGCCTATATCGAATCTTCCATTCCTCTCAACATTTTTAGAAAAGGCTGTTGCGCAGCAACTCACTGCCTTCCTGAAGACAAACAATGTATACGAAATGCTTCAGTCTGGTTTTAGACCCCATCATAGCACTGAGACTGCACTTGTGAAGGTGGTAAATGACCTTTTAATGGCATCAGACCGGGGCTCTGCATCTGTTCTCGTGCTCCTAGACCTTAGTGCTGCTTTTGATACCATCGATCACCACATTCTTTTGGAGAGATTGGAAACCCAAATTGGTCCATACGGACAAGTTCTGGCCTGGTTTAGATCTTATCTGTCGGAAAGATATCAGTTTGTCTCTCTGAATTGTTTGTCCTCTGACAAATCAACTGTAAATTTCGATGTTCCTCAAGGTTCCGTTTTTAGGACCACGATTGATTTCACTATATATTTTACCTCTTGGGGATGTCATTCGAAAACATAATGTTAACTTTCACTGCTATGCAGATGACACACAGCTGAACATTTCAATGAAACATGGTGAAGCCCCAAAATTGCCCTCGCTAGAAGCATGTGTTTCAGACATAAGGAAGTGGATGGCTGCAAACGTTCTACTTTTAAACTTGGACAAAACAGAGATGCTTGTTCTAGGTCCCAAGAAACAAAGAGATCTTCTGTTGAATCTGACAATTAATCTTAATGGCTGTACAGTCGTCTCAAATAAAACTGCGAAGGCCCTCGGCGTTACTCTGGACCCTGATCTCTCTTTTGAAGAACATATCAAGACTGTTTCAAGGACAGCTTTTTTCCATCTACGTAACATTGCAAAAATCAAACTTTCTGTCCAAAAATGATGCCGAAAAATGTATCCATGCTTTTGTCACTTCTAGGTTAGACTACTGCAATGCACTACTGCTCTACTTTCCGGCTACCCGGATAAAGCACTAAATAAACTTCAGTTAGTGCTAAATAGGATCCTGACTAGAACCCAAAAAATATATCATATTACTCCAGTGCTAGCCTCCCTACACTGGCCTCCTGTCAAGGCAAGGGCTGATTTCAAGGTTTTACTGCTATCTCTCTGATTTGGTCCTGCCATACATACCTACACGGTCACAAGACGCAGGCCTCCTAATCGTCCCTAGAATTTCTAAGCAAACAGCTGGAGGCAGGGCTTTCTCCTATAGAGCTCCATTTTTATGGAATGGTCTGCCTACCCATGTGAGAGACGCAAACCCGGTCTCAACCTTCTCTTCAGTGGGTCATATGATGGAGTGTAGTCTGGCCCAGGAGTGTGAAGGTGAACGGAAAGGCTCTGGAGCAACGAACCGCCCTTGCTGTCTCTGCCTGGCCGGCTCCCCTCTTTCCACTGGGATTCTCTGCCTCTAACCCTATTAACAGGGGCTGAGTTACTGGCTTACTAGGGCTCTTTCATACCGTGCCTAGGAGGGGTGATGTGATCTTCCTGTCTGGGTTGGCGCCCTCCCTTGGGTTGTGCCGTGGCGGAGATCTTTGTGGGCTACACTCGGGCCTTGTCTCAGGATGGTAAGTTGGTGGTTGAAGATATCCCTCTAGTGGTGTGGGGGCTGTGCTTTGGCAAAGTGGGTGGGGTTATATCCTTACTGTTTGGCCCTGTCCGGGGGTGTCATCGGATGGGGCCACAGTGTCTCCTGACCCCTCCTGTCTCAGCCTCCAGTATTTATGCTGCAGTAGTTTATGTGTCGGGGGGCAAGGGTCAGTTTGTTATATCTGGAGTACTTCTCCTGTCCTATCCGGTGTCCTGTGTGAATTTAAGTATGCTCTCTCTAATTTTCTCTTTCTCTCTTTCTTTCTCTCTCTCTCTCGGAGGACCTGAGCCCTAGGACCATGCTTCAGGACTACCTGGCATGATGACTCCTTGCTGTCCCCAGTCCACCTGGCCGTGCTGCTGCTCCAGTTTCAACTGTTCTGCCTGTGATTATTATTATTTGACCATGCTGGTCATTTATGAACATCTTGGCCATGTTCTGTTATAATCTCCACACGGCACAGCCAGAAGAGGACTGGCCACCCCACATAGCCTGGTTCCACTCTAGGTTTCTTCCTAGGTTTTGGCCTTTCTAGGGAGTTTTTCCTAGCCACCGTGCTTCTACACCTGCATTGCTTGCTGTTTGGGGTTTTAGGCTGGGTTTCTGTACAGCACTTTGAGATATCATCTGATGTACGAAGGGCTATATAAATACATTTGATGTTATTTTGATTTGACATGATGTGGAATGGGTTCTAGTTCATTTTAACTTGATGGTTGTGTAACTGAGTGTTTGGGGTTGGTACATATGAGGATGTTGCTAGAATCGGGGTTAATGGTGTCAGTGCTAACTAATATCACGGTTGACAACTTGCATTTCAATTACTCTGCTGGGTGTCTACTAGTCTTCTCTCCTAACTGACTTGGTTTCCTATTAGTGAATGCTTACATGTAAAACCAGCTCTCGTCACTCATACAGGTGCCCCTACTCTCCTAACCTCCCCTCAGTAACTAACGAAGGCACAAAATGATGACATAAATATCACAAGAAAGAATACATTAATGAATCATTTACTTTCTAGAGGCCAAAGGACAGGTAGGTTTAATAATGTAATATGTCCCATCAAAAAGTCCTGTTGTTCACATACCAGCATCCTAAATGGCACTGCTTTTGACCAGAACCCTATGGACCCTGTTCAACAGTAGTGTACTATTCAGTATAGGGTTCCTTTTGGGATGCATTAAATCTTTACAATTACTCATCAGAGCAAATGCTACCATTTTTTTATTCCCACAGAGCCTGTGGGAATAAAAAAAGACATGAATGATTTTATAAAAATATTTGTTCATACAGAATGTATGATTTCCCCTCCTCCCACATGGATTACAGACAAGAGGCTAGGTGCGTTCTGACTGTCTTAGTGTGCGGATAAACATGACAATCACTCTCATGAAACTTAAATGAAACATCACTCCTTATGTCTTTTCTCAGCACAAACACTCAGCCCAATTTCTACAGTCAAAACAGGTTTTGAAAATGCTTCTTCCACATCTTTTGGTCCCTGTCTGTTTTGCTCTCAGTGAAGTGCTACTATCCCCTTGGACTACAGGTTATTGCCGTCATAAGGTGTGCGTCTGTCTGTTGGCCGGACACTTTCTACCGTTTAGGACCTTTGTGGGTAAAGGTAAAGATGGGGTATAGCAGCAGCAGTTCCTCTGAAGTGCAGTATCTGCTGGAAGGGAACCTGGTGGTATGAGAGGATGAGTGTGGGCCTGTTGTGCCTCCCCCTATCCCTCCCTCTTCTCTTTCTCTGTCTGAGGGACTCTTAAGGTTCCTGTGCGGACTGTCTCGGTTCGTGCCCTGCTGAAGCTGGCTGTGGTGATTTAAGACACGCTATGTTTATGTGTGTATTTGTTTGTGGCCTCTGGCCCACTTCGCTGTCCCTCTGTCCAGTACATACCGTTGTAGCAGGCCAAGTGTAGTGGCGTGTAGCCCTGGTTGTCTGTGATGACGGGGAGGGTCCACACTGACTGGGCGGTGTGTAGGAGCCACCCCAGTATCCCGATGTGTCCGGACGCCGCCACCAGGTGGACATGGCTCCGCCCCTTACCTTCCCGAACCAGGAAGCTGGCACTGTGCTGCACTCCTCGTGAAAAGTCACCGCCTAGGAGGAAGGGAAGGGAGGGGAGACAAGAATGGATTTGAATAATTTATAATCAATTAAATAATAAGGAATCATAATAGGTATATTTGGGCATAATTTATATTCCATGCTAGATCCCACACCAAAGCCATCCCTAGTATTTCAATGGCCCCATCCCTAGATCAGAACAAGCCTCCCCCTCTCTTTCTGTGTGTGAGCGCGTACAGCCAACTACGATTAACTCAAATGGCAAAATAAGGAAATCATCCTCATCATCACTGTGTGGAATATGCATGTATTTTACACTAATCAGGAATAGATCGGAATATGGTGTGTGAGTCTGTCTGGACAGTCAACTTCTTGTGGAAAATCTACACCATGCTTGCATCCCAGATAGCACCCTATTCCCTATGTAGTGAACTACTTTTGATCAGGGCCTATAAGGATCTGATCAAACGTAGTGTACTAAATAGGGAATAGGGTGCCATTTGTCATATGGAGACCACTACAGGAGCTGGTAGGCTTTACTCACAGCGAGGTGTAGAGGGCTGATGGGAGCTCTGACATCAGATTCGTTCAGGATGTCTGTCCCTGAGGTTTCAATTAGTCGAGGAAAGAGAAGACCGGCCAGTTCAGACTTGGAAAAAGAACATCAAGAGTGACGATGCGTCCACGACAAACATGCAGCCACACCTTAAAACCTACTGTTGGGTTCTGAGAATATGAAATCTACGAATTCATGTCACTGAGGGAGAGAGCTTAATGTATAACGTTTACATTATGTCAGGATATGTTTTTGTTAGCCATCAGGCATCCTATGGGTGGGATCCTCTGGGATGAGAAGACACACAGTCTGGTACCAATCACCATGTCAGCCTTGAGTTGGGGAGGAGTGAGCACTTTGGGGTAGCGGTCAGGTCAGATGAAGTGAGGAAGAACAGATATCACTAAGGTTCTGTCTAGCAACAGAGATGCATTGACTGTTTAGATGTGTAGGAGGAGACTCAGCATAGGAGAGAGGATTAAATATCAGTGCTTGTGTGAATATGTTTTTTGTCTAATGCAGCTGTCTTGACCCTCTGGGAAGAATAAACTTGGTTCAAGCATTCATAGTGTCCGTCGAGTTTTTACTCTGAGAATTAGAACCTAACAGTTGGCACTGCGAGCAGGGTTCACCGCGATTTGCAGTCGAACTAGAGATTCCGAATCAGTGAAACAGAAACAAGGTAGGCACAGTTCCTACACCCGTTATCACTAATTCTGGCATCTTGGGGAGATGAGAGTCGTAGGCTGAACCAATTATAGGGTACGAACCTAGAAAGCCTGAGCTTATTCAGTAGTCCCATTGTATTACGACCGGTCGAGTCCCGGAATAGGTTGAGTCCCAGAAGGTAAGCCCGAGCAGGCAGGTACCTGCAAAGGGTAAGTCCTAGGGGGTAAGACCCGGGTGGGGTTGGTTACCTGCTATACCTGTAACGAGAGGGTGAAAGTCTCAGCCGCAGTGGCCATGCGGCAGTAGAGTGGGTGTGGATTGATAAAGTGACATGCTTGTGTACTAGGATAAAATGTTGCCATTCAGGGTTAGAAGAAAAGCAATAAGATACTCGAACGCTGTTGGATTTGGGTGTATTAGCAGTAGCAATAAAGAGAGGTTGGTTTTATGCCCTGTTGGGGTGGGGAACCATGACAGATTATGTGGAAATAGGAAGACAAGTGTGAATCATTTTGGTAATGTGTGTTATCAACAACAGTGATATTTGAACAGATTGGAGATGACTATCCATAACAATAAAATCCTTCATACAGTGAGGTTAGGTTACCATGCTTGTCCTGCCCCACAGCTGTAGACACAGCCTTCTCCAGGTCCTCAGACACTAGCTGGAGATCCATTACAGGATGTCTGTCACCTCACTGAGCCCCTATTGCAGGTTAGGGGTCACATCCACTTGAATGTCCTTCATATGACGAACCTCCTACAGAGCAAATGAGGAAAACATGATATATTAGGATTTATGTTAGTAGCAATAGAATATGGGAATTTTATCTCAACGCTACCTACAGCTATCATATTTATTTATGTATGTGATCTATGTAAATAAATAAATATATCACAGCTGTAAAACTGTGAAGGACTATAGGTGGAGGCCTACCCATTTCCCAGGAGCATTGTAAAACGTGGATTTGGGTACAGTGTTTATTTCCCCCTAATATCTTTGAAGATTACACCTAAAATAATTAGGCCTACTTCTTTCTACTGCTGATCTGAGACCATTAGGGTTAATCATTACAGATATAAATGCAATATATGGAGTAGAAAAGATTGCCTGCCCACCAACTTGATAAGAATCAACATGTGTTCTACATGGTCTATTTCTATCTGAACGTAACAACTCAATCAAGCTTGTTAATTGATCGTTAAGCCATGTTTGTCAGGTAAACGGTCATTAGTGGCCTATATAAGCCTCATACAGGCCATGGGAAGACATTACCTGTTGATAACACAGACTATTTTCATGATCATGGGAGGTGTGAGAGAATTGCTGCTCGTTGTGATGACTGTGGGGGTTGTCAAAGGTTGGTTCACTAATGTTTAAGGGATTTGTTTGGTAAATATGCTTAACTTTATAAGTTGGGTATTAATATTTGACTGTCTGTATCTTCCGCGTTGGTCATCTTTTATTCTTCACTGCTATTAATATATGTAGCTATTTTGTGTGAACTCAACTTCTGTCAACACTTTCTCCTCAGTTTCTTGTTACCCTGTTGGAAAGTCCCAGAAGCAAGATCAAGTCTCTCTGCAGAGGAGACTTGGAGGTAAGTGTTTCTTTCCACAACCCTTCTAGCTATGTTCTTTGTCACTGTCTATGGTGCTGCTGTGTTTGACACTCATTCAACAGCAGAGTAACTCAGTCTAAATAATGTTGTCAAACCTTTTGCTTGTGTACCTAAACCTAAATTTTTCAGAGCTGTCATCAAATGACGTCTCCATTGTGCATGCCCTGGCCTTGCTCCGATCCATAGGGTCTGACGCGAAACAAACCAGAGAAGGTACGGCCTGAAACATATACTTTGAAAACTGTTGGCTTCATGTTGCTCAAAATTCGATTAGCAATTTGGCCTAGACTGTGTAGAACAGATGTGTTGCTGTAGAATACCCAACTGTTCCTTTTGTTTTTTCTCAAGAGTATTTAGAGACCAATGAAGTAGAATCCCAAGCTTCTCCAAACCATGGTAGTTCTCCGGCAAATGATGCCCTGTCCTCTGAGGAGAAGCTGAGGCACATGTCCTCTGACGACGCCACCTCTGAAGCTGCCACCGGCCCGTCCTCTGACGACCTCACCTCTGAAGCTGCCACCGGCCCGTCCGGCGACGACGCCACCTCTGAAGCTGCCACCGGCCCGTCCGGCGACGACGCCACCTCTGAAGCTGCCACCGGCCCGTCCGGCGACGACGCCACCTCTGAAGCTGCCACCGGCCCGTCCGGCGACGACGCCACCTCTGAAGCTGCCACCGGCCCGTCCGGCGACGACGCCACCTCTGAAGCTGCCACCGGCCCGTCCGGCGACGACGCCACCTCTGAAGCTGCCACCGGCCCGTCCGGCGACGACGCCACCTCTGAAGCTGCCACCGGCCCGTCCGGCGACGACGCCACCTCTGAAGCTGCCACCGGCCCGTCCGGCGACGACGCCACCTCTGAAGCTGCCACCGGCCCGTCCGGCGACGACGCCACCTCTGAAGCTGCCACCGGCCCGTCCGGCGACGACGCCACCTCTGAAGCTGCCACCGGCCCGTCCGGCGACGACGCCACCTCTGAAGCTGCCACCGGCCCGTCCGGCGACGACGCCATGGATATCTGACGTGGTACTCTAGTCCAGTGTGTAACTGCATTTGCTTGTTTTGGCTCAAATAAACATTAACTGTAATACTTGTGTCCTCTGTATTGTTTTGGTGGTTCCTACTTGGAGCTGAGGTCTATGACCTGACTTGAGTAACTGGGGTGATGGCAACATTTATTTTGCATTATATCCATGCGCCAGCAATATTACTCTGACCCCTGTGTTTTAAATTACCATTTGACTTAAGCTACATTTGCTCAGTGTTGGTCCATTTATGCTAGTAGCATCACATGATACCTCAAACAGCATTTTGACGCCATTTCCGGTCACAACTTGCAGACTTGTTTACGTGTTGCTGTGTGTTTTGTTGCCTACTTTGCTACATGACAACTTTACGGTTTTTACTTTATAATTACCGTTTATATTTTTGGTTTTTCCCCTCGTGTCAGGGTTGCGTCAATTCGAATCTGGTATCAGGAAAAATATAAAAATGAGGCACCGACGTATGCTATGTATTTTTTATTAGCTAAGCAGTAAGTGGTAAATGCAATTTTCGTATATACGGGCTCTCTGTCCCACCTCGCAGGGCAAAACAGAACTGACTTGTTCCTGACAAAGATATTTAATATACTCTGACAGAAGTAGTTCCTGCTTCCGAGCCGGCCTGTCAGAGTAGAGACTAGGCTGGGTGAGTCTAAACCACGCCCAATCGTTGATTGTTGGCGCAGAGGCTGGTCCCAGCCCTCTAAGCGCTTCAGCGGTCAGTCGTTGTAGATATGCAGTTATCAGGCACCTGGCTCCTGTTATCTAACAAGACTGTTCTCGCAACACTACGTTCTGAATGTGCCCCCCCCAACTCATTGCACAGGTCCGGCCTTCATGTTATGTATTTTCCATCATGAGAAAGGCCCATGGCCCTGAAACTGTTAACAAGGGTTCAAGTCAGCTATGTTGCATAACACATACATACATCCACACAAGCCAACAGCAGATAATATTAAATCACATATGGTAACGGGCTATAGTGCATAACACAGAATCCTCATACTCCGGACGCTTTATCTGGACATGGTTCGTCAGGACCTCCAACAGCCGAAGCTAAGTAACATTAACATGATGCCTTCTAATTGCAGTCGCTGTACTCATACAGGAGAACGATCGCCTTACGGTGAGGATACAACTGTGCTACAAGCCCAGCTTCAGACGCAATCGTTAGGCAAGGGTAATTTCTGTGTAGGAAAGGATGAAACAGCGTCTGTGCCACCAGTAAGTACAGATAGTAACGTTAGTATAAATCCCCTCGCACGGTCCCCGCAGCCGGACAACTTTCTCACGGTTTCTGGAGGGTAATGCTGTAGGAATGCTCAACCGGTGTCGCTCATTCAGCCGACAAACTTTCAACCGGTTTTCCCCATTAAGCAACGAGTCGGAGTCAGAGGCCGAGCCTTCTCTTGTCTCTACTCCTCCCGTTACGGGGTCTGAGACGCCGAAGCTTCCCACCATTAGCTCTGACAAATTGAAAACTCTCGTCATTGGCGACTCCATTACCCGCAGTATTAGACTTAAAACGAATCATCCAGCGATCATACACTGTTTACCAGGCGGCAGGGCAACCGACGTTAAGGCTAATCTGAAGATGGTGCTGGCTAAAGCTCAAACTGGCGAGTATAGAGATATTGTTATCCACGTCGGCACCAACGATATTAGGATGAAACAGTCAGAGATCACCACATAGCTTCAGCGTGTAAATCAGCTAGAAAGATGTGTCGGCATTGAGTAATTGTCTCTGGCCCCCTCCCAGTTAGGGGGAGTGATGAGCTCTACAGCAGAGTCTCACAACTCAATCGCTGGATGAAAACTGGTTTCTGCCCCTCCCAAAAGATAGAATTTTGTATATAATTGGCCCTCTTTCTGGGACTCACCCACAAACAGGACCAAGCCTGACCTGCGGAGGAGTGACGGACTCCATCCTAGCTGGAGGGGTGCTCTCATCTTATCTACCAACATAGACAGGGCTCTAACTCCTCTAGCACCACAATGAAATAGGGTGCAGGCCAGGCAGCAGGCTGTTAGCCAGTCTGCCACTAGCACAGTCAGTGTAGTCAGCTCAGCTATCTCCATTGAGACCGTGTCTGTGCCTCGACCTAGGTTGGACAAAACTAAACGTGGCGGTGTTCGCCTTAGCAATCTCACTAGGATAAAGACCTCCTCCATTCCTGTCATTATTGAAAGAGATCATGATACCTCACATCTCAAAATAGGGCTACTTAATGTCATATCCCTTACTTCAAAGGCAATTATAGTCAATGAACTGATCATAATCTTGATGTGATTGGCCTGATTGAAACATGGCTTTAGCCTGATGAATTTACTGTGTTAAATGAGGCCTCACCTCCTGGCTACACTAGTGACCATATCCCTCGTGCATCCCGCGGAGGTGTTGCTAACATTTACGATAGCAAATTGAAATGTACAAACAAACAAAAAAGACGTTTTCATCTTTTGAGCTGCTAGTCATGAAATCTATGTAGCCTACTCAATAACTTTTTTTTAGCTACTGTTTACAGGCCTCCTGGGCCATATACAGCGTTCCTCATTGAGTTCCCTGAATTCCTATCGGACCTTGTAGTCATAGCAGATAATATTCTAATTTTTGGTGACTTTAATATTCACATGAAAAAGTCCACAGACCCACTCCAAAAGGCTTTCATCATCGACTCAGTGGGTTTTGTCCAACATGTCTCTGGACCTACTCACTGTCACAGTCATACTCTGGGCCTAGTTTTGTCCCATGGGATAAATGTTGTGGATCTTAATGTTTTTCCTCATAATCCTGGACTATCGGACCACCATTTTATTACATTTGCAATTGCAACGAATAATCTGCTCAGACCGCAACCAAGGAACATCAAAAGTCGTGCTATAAATTCACAGATGACACAAAGATTCTTTGATGTCCTTCCAGACTCCCTCTGTCTACCCAAGGATGCCAGAGGACAAAAATCAGTTAACCACCTAACTGAGGAACTCAATTTAACCTTGCGCAATACCCTAGATGCAGTTGCAACCCTAAAAACTAAAAACATTTCTCATAAGAAACTAGCTCCCTGGTATACAGAAAATACCCGAGCTCTGAAGCAAGCTTCCAGAAAATTGGAACGGAAATGGCGCCACAACAAACTGGAAGTCTTCCGACTAGCTTGGAAAGACAGTACCGTGCAGTATCGAAGAGCCCTTGCTGCTGCTCGATCATCCTATTTTTCCAACTTAATTGAGGAAAATAAGAACAATCCGAAATTCGTTTTTGATACTGTCGCAAAGCTAACTACAAAGCAGCATTCCCCAAGAGAGGATGGCTTTCACCTCAGCAGTAATAAATTCATGAACTTCTTTGAGGAAAAGATGATTATTAGAAAGCAAATTACGGACTCCTCTTTAAATCTGCGTATTCCTTCAAAGCTCATTTGTCCTGAGTCTGCACAACTCTGCCAGGACCTAGGATCAAGAGAGACACTCAAGTGTTTTAGTACTATATCTCTTGACACAACGATGAAAATTATCATGGCCTCTAAACCTTCAAGATCCATACTGGACCCTATTCCAACTAAACTACTGAAAGAGCTATGTTGAACATAATAAACAGATCTCTATCCACCGGATGTGTACCAAACTCACTAAAAGTGGCAGTAATAAAGCCTCTCTTGAAAAAGCCAAACCTTGACCCAGAAAATATAAAAAACTATCGGCCTATATCGAATCTTCCATTCCTCTCAACATTTTTAGAAAAGGCTGTTGCGCAGCAACTCACTGCCTTCCTGAAGACAAACAATGTATACGAAATGCTTCAGTCTGGTTTTAGACCCCATCATAGCACTGAGACTGCACTTGTGAAGGTGGTAAATGACCTTTTAATGGCATCAGACCGGGGCTCTGCATCTGTTCTCGTGCTCCTAGACCTTAGTGCTGCTTTTGATACCATCGATCACCACATTCTTTTGGAGAGATTGGAAACCCAAATTGGTCCATACGGACAAGTTCTGGCCTGGTTTAGATCTTATCTGTCGGAAAGATATCAGTTTGTCTCTCTGAATTGTTTGTCCTCTGACAAATCAACTGTAAATTTCGATGTTCCTCAAGGTTCCGTTTTTAGGACCACGATTGATTTCACTATATATTTTACCTCTTGGGGATGTCATTCGAAAACATAATGTTAACTTTCACTGCTATGCAGATGACACACAGCTGAACATTTCAATGAAACATGGTGAAGCCCCAAAATTGCCCTCGCTAGAAGCATGTGTTTCAGACATAAGGAAGTGGATGGCTGCAAACTTTCTACTTTTAAACTCGGACAAAACAGAGATGCTTGTTCTAGGTCCCAAGAAACAAAGAGATCTTCTGTTGAATCTGACAATTAATCTTAATGGCTGTACAGTCGTCTCAAATAAAACTGCGAAGGCCCTCGGCGTTACTCTGGACCCTGATCTCTCTTTTGAAGAACATATCAAGACTGTTTCAAGGACAGCTTTTTTCCATCTACGTAACATTGCAAAAATCTAACTTTCTGTCCAAAAATGATGCCGAAAAATGTATCCATGCTTTTGTCACTTCTAGGTTAGACTACTGCAATGCACTACTGCTCTACTTTCCGGCTACCCGGATAAAGCACTAAATAAACTTCAGTTAGTGCTAAATAGGATCCTGACTAGAACCCAAAAAATATATCATATTACTCCAGTGCTAGCCTCCCTACACTGGCCTCCTGTCAAGGCAAGGGCTGATTTCAAGGTTTTACTGCTATCTCTCTGATTTGGTCCTGCCATACATACCTACACGGTCACAAGACGCAGGCCTCCTAATCGTCCCTAGAATTTCTAAGCAAACAGCTGGAGGCAGGGCTTTCTCCTATAGAGCTCCATTTTTATGGAATGGTCTGCCTACCCATGTGAGAGACGCAAACCCGGTCTCAACCTTCTCTTCAGTGGGTCATATGATGGAGTGTAGTCTGGCCCAGGAGTGTGAAGGTGAACGGAAAGGCTCTGGAGCAACGAACCGCCCTTGCTGTCTCTGCCTGGCCGGCTCCCCTCTTTCCACTGGGATTCTCTGCCTCTAACCCTATTAACAGGGGCTGAGTTACTGGCTTACTAGGGCTCTTTCATACCGTGCCTAGGAGGGGTGATGTGATCTTCCTGTCTGGGTTGGCGCCCTCCCTTGGGTTGTGCCGTGGCGGAGATCTTTGTGGGCTACACTCGGGCCTTGTCTTAGGATGGTAAGTTGGTGGTTGAAGATATCCCTCTAGTGGTGTGGGGGCTGTGCTTTGGCAAAGTGGGTGGGGTTATATCCTTACTGTTTGGCCCTGTCCGGGGGTGTCATCGGATGGGGCCACAGTGTCTCCTGACCCCTCCTGTCTCAGCCTCCAGTATTTATGCTGCAGTAGTTTATGTGTCGGGGGGCAAGGGTCAGTTTGTTATATCTGGAGTACTTCTCCTGTCCTATCCGGTGTCCTGTGTGAATTTAAGTATGCTCTCTCTAATTTTCTCTTTCTCTCTTTCTTTCTCTCTCTCTCTCGGAGGACCTGAGCCCTAGGACCATGCTTCAGGACTACCTGGCATGATGACTCCTTGCTGTCCCCAGTCCACCTGGCCGTGCTGCTGCTCCAGTTTCAACTGTTCTGCCTGTGATTATTATTATTTGACCATGCTGGTCATTTATGAACATCTTGGCCATGTTCTGTTATAATCTCCACACGGCACAGCCAGAAGAGGACTGGCCACCCCACATAGCCTGGTTCCACTCTAGGTTTCTTCCTAGGTTTTGGCCTTTCTAGGGAGTTTTTCCTAGCCACCGTGCTTCTACACCTGCATTGCTTGCTGTTTGGGGTTTTAGGCTGGGTTTCTGTACAGCACTTTGAGATATCAGCTGATGTACGAAGGGCTATATAAATACATTTGATGTTATTTTGATTTGACATGATGTGGAATGGGTTCTAGTTCATTTTAACTTGATGGTTGTGTAACTGAGTGTTTGGGGTTGGTACATATGAGGATGTTGCTAGAATCGGGGTTAATGGTGTCAGTGCTAACTAATATCACGGTTGACAACTTGCATTTCAATTACTCTGCTGGGTGTCTACTAGTCTTCTCTCCTAACTGACTTGGTTTCCTATTAGTGAATGCTTACATGTAAAACCAGCTCTCGTCGCTCATACAGGTGCCCCTACTCTCCTAACCTCCCCTCAGTAACTAACGAAGGCACAAAATGATGACATAAATATCACAAGAAAGAATACATTAATGAATCATTTACTTTCTAGAGGCCAAAGGACAGGTAGGTTTAATAATGTAATATGTCCCATCAAAAAGTCCTGTTGTTCACATACCAGCATCCTAAATGGCACTGCTTTTGACCAGAACCCTATGGACCCTGTTCAACAGTAGTGTACTATTCAGTATAGGGTTCCTTTTGGGATGCATTAAATCTTTACAATTACTCATCAGAGCAAATGCTACCATTTTTTTATTCCCACAGAGCCTGTGGGAATAAAAAAAGACATGAATGATTTTATAAAAATATTTGTTCATACAGAATGTATGATTTCCCCTCCTCCCACATGGATTACAGACAAGAGGCTAGGTGCGTTCTGACTGTCTTAGTGTGCGGATAAACATGACAATCACTCTCATGAAACTTAAATGAAACATCACTCCTTATGTCTTTTCTCAGCACAAACACTCAGCCCAATTTCTACAGTCAAAACAGGTTTTGAAAATGCTTCTTCCACATCTTTTGGTCCCTGTCTGTTTTGCTCTCAGTGAAGTGCTACTATCCCCTTGGACTACAGGTTATTGCCGTCATAAGGTGTGCGTCTGTCTGTTGGCCGGACACTTTCTACCGTTTAGGACCTTTGTGGGTAAAGGTAAAGATGGGGTATAGCAGCAGCAGTTCCTCTGAAGTGCAGTATCTGCTGGAAGGGAACCTGGTGGTATGAGAGGATGAGTGTGGGCCTGTTGTGCCTCCCCCTATCCCTCCCTCTTCTCTCTCTCTGTCTGAGGGACTCTTAAGGTTCCTGTGCGGACTGTCTCGGTTCGTGCCCTCCTGAAGCTGGCTGTGGTGATTTAAGACACGCTATGTTTATGTGTGTATTTGTTTGTGGCCTCTGGCCCACTTCGCTGTCCCTCTGTCCAGTACATACCGTTGTAGCAGGCCAAGTGTAGTGGCGTGTAGCCCTGGTTGTCTGTGATGACGGGGAGGGTCCACACTGACTGGGCGGTGTGTAGGAGCCACCCCAGTATCCCGATGTGTCCGGACGCCGCCACCAGGTGGACATGGCTCCGCCCCTTACCTTCCCGAACCAGGAAGCTGGCACTGTGCTGCACTCCTCGTGAAAAGTCACCGCCTAGGAGGAAGGGAAGGGAGGGGAGACAAGAATGGATTTGAATAATTTATAATCAATTAAATAATAAGGAATCATAATAGGTATATTTGGGCATAATTTATATTCCATGCTAGATCCCACACCAAAGCCATCCCTAGTATTTCAATGGCCCCATCCCTAGATCAGAACAAGCCTCCCCCTCTCTTTCTGTGTGTGAGCGCGTACAGCCAATTACGATTAACTCAAATGGCAAAATAAGGAAATCATCCTCATCATCACTGTGTGGAATATGCATGTATTTTACACTAATCAGGAATAGATCGGAATATGGTGTGTGAGTCTGTCTGGACAGTCAACTTCCTGTGGAAAATCTACACCATGCTTGCATCCCAGATAGCACCCTATTCCCTATGTAGTGAACTACTTTTGATCAGGGCCTATAAGGATCTGATCAAACGTAGTGTACTAAATAGGGAATAGGGTGCCATTTGTCATATGGAGACCACTACAGGAGCTGGTAGGCTTTACTCACAGCGAGGTGTAGAGGGCTGATGGGAGCTCTGACATCAGATTCGTTCAGGATGTCTGTCCCTGAGGTTTCAATTAGTCGAGGAAAGAGAAGACCGGCCAGTTCAGACTTGGAAAAAGAACATCAAGAGTGACGATGCGTCCACGACAAACATGCAGCCACACCTTAAAACCTACTGTTGGGTTCTGAGAATATGAAATCTACGAATTCATGTCACTGAGGGAGAGAGCTTAATGTATAACGTTTACATTATGTCAGGATATGTTTTTGTTAGCCATCAGGCATCCTATGGGTGGGATCCTCTGGGATGAGAAGAGACACAGTCTGGTACCAATCACCATGTCAGCCTTGAGTTGGGGAGGAGTGAGCACTTTGGGGTAGCGGTCAGGTCAGATGAAGTGAGGAAGAACAGATATCACTAAGGTTCTGTCTAGCAACAGAGATGCATTGACTGTTTAGATGTGTAGGAGGAGACTCAGCATAGGAGAGAGGATTAAATATCAGTGCTTGTGTGAATATGTTTTTTGTCTAATGCAGCTGTCTTGACCCTCTGGGAAGAATAAACTTGGTTCAAGCATTCATAGTGTCCGTCGAGTTTTTACTCTGAGAATTAGAACCTAACAGTTGGCACTGCGAGCAGGGTTCACCGCGATTTGCAGTCGAACTAGAGATTCCGAATCAGTGAAACAGAAACAAGGTAGGCACAGTTCCTACACCCGTTATCACTAATTCTGGCATCTTGGGGAGATGAGAGTCGTAGGCTGAACCAATTATAGGGTACGAACCTAGAAAGCCTGAGCTTATTCAGTAGTCCCATTGTATTACGACCGGTCGAGTCCCGGAATAGGTTGAGTCCCAGAAGGTAAGCCCGAGCAGGCAGGTACCTGCAAAGGGTAAGTCCTAGGGGGTAAGACCCGGGTGGGGTTGGTTACCTGCTATACCTGTAACGAGAGGGTGAAAGTCTCAGCCGCAGTGGCCATGCGGCAGTAGAGTGGGTGTGGATTGATAAAGTGACATGCTTGTGTACTAGGATAAAATGTTGCCATTCAGGGTTAGAAGAAAAGCAATAAGATACTCGAACGCTGTTGGATTTGGGTGTATTAGCAGTAGCAATAAAGAGAGGTTGGTTTTATGCCCTGTTGGGGTGGGGAACCATGACAGATTATGTGGAAATAGGAAGACAAGTGTGAATCATTTTGGTAATGTGTGTTATCAACAACAGTGATATTTGAACAGATTGGAGATGACTATCCATAACAATAAAATCCTTCATACAGTGAGGTTAGGTTACCATGCTTGTCCTGCCCCACAGCTGTAGACACAGCCTTCTCCAGGTCCTCAGACACTAGCTGGAGATCCATTACAGGATGTCTGTCACCTCACTGAGCCCCTATTGCAGGTTAGGGGTCACATCCACTTGAATGTCCTTCATATGACGAACCTCCTACAGAGCAAATGAGGAAAACATGATATATTAGGATTTATGTTAGTAGCAATAGAATATGGGAATTTTATCTCAACGCTACCTACAGCTATCATATTTATTTATGTATGTGATCTATGTAAATAAATAAATATATCACAGCTGTAAAACTGTGAAGGACTATAGGTGGAGGCCTACCCATTTCCCAGGAGCATTGTAAAACGTGGATTTGGGTACAGTGTTTATTTCCCCCTAATATCTTTGAAGATTACACCTAAAATAATTAGGCCTACTTCTTTCTACTGCTGATCTGAGACCATTAGGGTTAATCATTACAGATATAAATGCAATATATGGAGTAGAAAAGATTGCCTGCCCACCAACTTGATAAGAATCAACATGTGTTCTACATGGTCTATTTCTATCTGAACGTAACAACTCAATCAAGCTTGTTAATTGATCGTTAAGCCATGTTTGTCAGGTAAACGGTCATTAGTGGCCTATATAAGCCTCATA
The DNA here is from genome assembly GCF_002021735.2 of Oncorhynchus kisutch. NCBI lineage: Eukaryota > Metazoa > Chordata > Actinopteri > Salmoniformes > Salmonidae > Oncorhynchus > Oncorhynchus kisutch. The sequence goes on from NW_022263901.1 coordinate 28,760, forward strand.
CAGGCCATGGGAAGACATTACCTGTTGATAACACAGACTATTTTCATGATCATGGGAGGTGTGAGAGAATTGCTGCTCGTTGTGATGACTGTGGGGGTTGTCAAAGGTTGGTTCACTAATGTTTAAGGGATTTGTTTGGTAAATATGCTTAACTTTATAAGTTGGGTATTAATATTTGACTGTCTGTATCTTCCGCGTTGGTCATCTTTTATTCTTCACTGCTATTAATATATGTAGCTATTTTGTGTGAACTCAACTTCTGTCAACACTTTCTCCTCAGTTTCTTGTTACCCTGTTGGAAAGTCCCAGAAGCAAGATCAAGTCTCTCTGCAGAGGAGACTTGGAGGTAAGTGTTTCTTTCCACAACCCTTCTAGCTATGTTCTTTGTCACTGTCTATGGTGCTGCTGTGTTTGACACTCATTCAACAGCATAGAGTAACTCAGTCTAAATAATGTTGTCAAACCTTTTGCTTGTGTACCTAAACCTAAATTTTTCAGAGCTGTCATCAAATGACGTCTCCATTGTGCATGCCCTGGCCTTGCTCCGATCCATAGGGTCTGACGCGAAACAAACCAGAGAAGGTACGGCCTGAAACATATACTTTGAAAACTGTTGGCTTCATGTTGCTCAAAATTCGATTAGCAATTTGGCCTAGACCGTGTAGAACAGATGTGTTGCTGTAGAATACCCAACTGTTCCTTTTGTTTTTTCTCAAGAGTATTTAGAGACCAATGAAGTAGAATCCCAAGCTTCTCCAAACCATGGTAGTTCTCCGGCAAATGATGCCCTGTCCTCTGAGGAGAAGCTGAGGCACATGTCCTCTGACGACGCCACCTCTGAAGCTGCCACCGGCCCGTCCGGCGACGACGCCACCTCTGAAGCTGCCACCGGCCCGTCCGGCGACGACGCCACCTCTGAAGCTGCCACCGGCCCGTCCGGCGACGACGCCACCTCTGAAGCTGCCACCGGCCCGTCCGGCGACGACGCCACCTCTGAAGCTGCCACCGGCCCGTCCGGCGACGACGCCACCTCTGAAGCTGCCACCGGCCCGTCTGGCGACGACGCCACCTCTGAAGCTGCCACCGGCCCGTCCTCTGACGACGCCACCTCTGAAGCTGCCACCGGCCCGTCCTCTGACGACGCCACCTCTGAAGCTGCCACCGGCCCGTCCTCTGACGACGCCACCTCTGAAGCTGCCACCGGCCCGTCCTCTGACGACGCCACCTCTGAAGCTGCCACCGGCCCGTCCTCTGACGACGCCACCTCTGAAGCTGCCACCGGCCCGTCCTCTGACGACGCCACCTCTGAAGCTGCCACCGGCCCGTCCTCTGACGACGCCACCTCTGAAGCTGCCACCGGCCCGTCCTCTGACGACGCCACCTCTGAAGCTGCCACCGGCCCGTCCTCTGACGACGCCACCTCTGAAGCTGCCACCGGCCCGTCCTCTGACGACGCCACCTCTGAAGCTGCCACCGGCCCGTCCGGTGACGACGCCACCTCTGAAGCTGCCACCGGCCCGTCCGGTGACGACGCCACCTCTGAAGCTGCCACCGGCCCGTCCGGCGACGACGCCATGGATATCTGACGTGGGACATGCAATAGTTAACGGGTACTCTAGTCCAGTGTGTAACTGCATTTGCTTGTTTTGGCTCAAATAAACATTAACTGTAATACTTGTGTCCTCTGTATTGTTTTGGTGGTTCCTACTTGGAGCTGAGGTCTATGACCTGACTTGAGTAACTGGGGTGATGGCAACATTTATTTTGCATTATATCCATGCGCCAGCAATATTACTCTGACCCCTGTGTTTTAAATTACCATTTGACTTAAGCTACATTTGCTCAGTGTTGGTCCATTTATGCTAGTAGCATCACATGATACCTCAAACAGCATTTTGACGCCATTTCCGGTCACAACTTGCAGACTTGTTTACGTGTTGCTGTGTGTTTTGTTGCCTACTTTGCTACATGACAACTTTACGGTTTTTACTTTATAATTACCGTTTATATTTTGGTTTTTCCCCTCGTGTCAGGGTTGCGTCAATTCGAATCTGGTATCAGGAAAAATATAAAAATGAGGCACCGACGTATGCTATGTATTTTTTATTAGCTAAGCAGTAAGTGGTAAATGCAATTTTCGTATATACGGGCTCTCTGTCCCACCTCGCAGGGCAAAACAGAACTGACTTGTTCCTGACAAAGATATTTAATATACTCTGACAGAAGTAGTTCCTGCTTCCGAGCCGGCCTGTCAGAGTAGAGACTAGGCTGGGTGAGTCTAAACCACGCCCAATCGTTGATTGTTGGCGCAGAGGCTGGTCCCAGCCCTCTAAGCGCTTCAGCGGTCAGTCGTTGTAGCTGTGTAGATATGCAGTGATCAGGCACCTGGCTCCTGTTATCTAACAAGACTGTTCTCGCAACACTACGTTCTGAATGTGCCCCCCCCAACTCATTGCACAGGTCCGGCCTTCATGTTATGTATTTTTCCATCATGAGAAAGGCCCATGGCCCTGAAACTGTTAACAAGGGTTCAAGTCAGCTATGTTGCATAACCCATACATCCTCACAAGCCAACAGCAGATACTATTAAATCACATATGGTAACGGGCTATAGTGCATAACACAGAATCCTCATACTCCGGACGCTTTATCTGGACATGGTTCGTCAGGACCTCCAACAGCCAAAGCTAAGTAGTAACATTAACATGATGCCTTCTAATTGCAGTTGCTGTACTCATACAGGAGAACGATCACCTTATGGTGAGGATAGCTGTGCTACAAGCCCAGCTTCAGACGCAATCGTTAGGCAAGGGTAATTTCAGTGTAGGTAAGGATGAAACAGCGTCTGTGCCACCAGTAAGTACAGATAGTAGCGTTAGTATAAATCCCCTCTCACGGTCCCCGCAGCCGGACAACTTTCTCACGGTTTCTAGGGGGGAAATGCTGTAGGAATGCTCAACCGGTTTTCCCCATTAAGCAACGAGTCGGAGTCAGAGGCCGAGCCTTCTCTTGTCTCTACTCCTCCCGTTATGGGGAGTGATGAGCTCTACAGCAGAGTCTCACAAGAAATGTACGGGTGTGATCAAATGTCTCCCAAAGAGCGTGAGAGATTCATGACGTGGTACGAGACAGTAAGACATGGCACCTTTGATTTCCATAAAGAGATGCAATCATACTGTGACAATGATGTGGTTATACTTCGTGAAGGATGCCTCAGATTCAGAGAAGAGGTAATCAAAGATGCAGGCATTGACCCCTGGAGTTGTACAACTTTTGCATCGGCATGCATGAAAACCTATCGTACACACTAGCTGCCTACATCCTCTATAGCAATCCCCTCGCCTGACAACTACCGACGCCAATTCAAGTCATACTCTGGTGGGTCCATTCAATGGTTGGTGTATATGGCCTAGGATAAAGACATTTTTATTCAACATGCTTTGAATCGGGGGGAGAAGGCGTTTGACTCTTACCATGTAGATGGATACACCCAGATTGACGGGGTTGAGACCGTGTATGAGTACAACAGTTGTTTCTTCCACGGTTGTAAATCTTGCTTTGTGCCCCAGGCCATGTGTGTCCTAACCCAAAAGACTTTTGGGGAAATGTACCAAGAGTTTAAAGACAAATTGGATCCTTTACAGGCTACTTACGGGCTAAAAGTGGAGGTTTTGTGGGAGCACGAATGGGCCGCCCTCAAAGTCTGATCCTCATGTTCAAGCCTTCCTTTCCAGCTATGACACTGGGTGCCACGCCTTGCTGTATCAAGGGGTTCGGAAGAAGGTAAGAGTCGTAGGCTCTAGCATTGTGCGCTATAAACGTGAAGTTTCTGTACTGGAGCAGTGCACAATTGGATCCCTCTGCCGACCACTTTTCACCCTTGAAAGTCATGGTAGATACAAAAATAGGTAAATGAACCCCCGATTGCTGATTTGTCTCAAAATCATAGGACACATTTCTCTGAATGTTCATCTTCAGCCAAGGGCTGAATATAACACTCGTGTGGCACTTCTTGAACCACTTCAGCGTCTCTGCTTTTCAAAGGCCCTTTACAGATTGGACAATGTATGATTCCACACACATGCGGTTTAGGGCGATCTATTTTAAGGTTGTAATTGCAAAGACATTTTGGGCATTTCTTGTTAATGTCACAACTGCTTACAGATTTACATGCCTTGGGGTGCCATGTTTCAATTTTGTGTTTTTCGTAACAGTAGGTCGAACGACATGTGCGGTGGCAATCCTCACAGGGTGTCAAGTTTAAGGGTTGCATTGGGCAATCTGCATCCTGACATACTGAACAGTTATAACGGCACGAGTGCCCCCCCCTTTCGGGTGTAGCCGGTATGGCAGGATGGACACACATATGGTGCCCCTATGAACGCCGTGATGTTGGTAACAGCGTAGTAATGTTCGTTTTGCACTTAAAAGTACAGAATCTGAGAATGCGGTTGGGGGTTGTTTTGGAACCTCAAGAGAGCTGCATTAGCTCTACTGTGGTACAAAACCACAATCTTGATATTCAGAAGGTTTTCAAATTTGACTATGTCAGAGAAAGCCACAGCATCCTGTATACCGAGACCCATGGCCGTTTGGAGCTCTCTAGCCTTTTGCAATGCCATCAGATCAGTACATCCAGGGTTAAGTAAATGCGCTAGGCCTATTGCAAAACATAGCTTATTACCTGGATTACCTTTTATTGCTTATGATTTCTGACTGCATTAGGCTATCAAGCTTCCTTCTCTGCCCACCACCACCCTGGGGTTGACGTATTATTTGCACTACAAGCTCGAGGGTCCGATCTGCTATGATGGCTAAATTTGACTGAACAAGGCGTTCTAGCAGTGCGATAAATTGTTCAAGATCTGCTTCGCCGTTGGGTAAAATAAGAGATACTGTGTTATGCAGGCTATCTCCACAAATTTCCAACTGTAAGACATCACGTGGTTCGCCATAATCTCTTGCCGTGTCTAACAGATCGTTCAGAGTGTCCAATATCGTTCTGTCCCTAACTAGCGAAAGTACGGAATGAGTTTACAGGGCCATGGTGGCATTTCTTCGGGAGATATCATGTATGCAACACCCTGTATATTTGGTTTAGAGAACAAAGGCGGTGAATTCAAACAACAGGAGGGGATGTCGAGACATTCTGTCTACAACCGGGGTGGGGGACACCGGGCGCTGATTAGAGATATCAATGTTTAACCCCGGGGTGTCGGCAGATATCTGGACATGCCGTATGCATGATAGTGCAAACATTGGTTTCAAACGATTCTCTACAGATACAACGGGGCTACATGGTTGGGCCCTGTTGAACACACACACACACACACACACAGCCCTTTTTGTTTTTGAAACGCACACACACTCCTGCTGCTCCGTCACACGCACACTCACGCACGCACCCTGATTTTCCGTGTCTTTTTCCTTCGCGACAGAGCGGGGTGATGATGTAAAATACATTTTCCCAACGTTAAAGGGTGAGATACTGTTTTAAAACCATTTATTTATTTCCAAAATATATAGTACAACCTTTTTTAAGACATGTTAGAATTAATTACCAAATTTGACTAATATTTAAACATGCATCACGAGTGTTTTATGTAAAAACCTTGGAGGCCTGCAGTTGTACATTATTACAAACTTTATAACATACCATTGTAGGAAAGCCTATAAAATAATCCATGTTTTTTTCAGACATGACATTTCTCTGCGACAGACCCTGGCGTGAGAGAAAAGACAGCTTCCCCTTTCGTTAAAGTGTGAGATACATTTTCAAAACCAATGATTTCATTCAGAATATTTAGTACATACATTTTAACACACGTTATAATTCAACATTTGTACTATTTGTTACAGATAAAGGGGCCGGTTAGACCTGACCATTATCCGTTTCCAATTCATCATTGCATAGTCGCTTGCCCGCTCCATCGAAGCTCGGGACGTTTTCACTCCAGGGAAAGATCCTCATTTGGCCTTGTGGGTCCTGGGTATGTCTCAACCATAACCTCGGCCATCGCCGTAATTGTTCACGATTTTCGAAAAGACTCCAGCTTATTCATCAGTGTTCGGAAAATATAGTAATCACACCATTTAAAACTGAACACTGGTATAAAGAAGTTTACATCCTTGCATGCTTTGGAAAATACATATGAACTGACAGTTTTCGTCGCATTTGCACTATCGAATTGTTCACATGCTAAAATTGTCACTCTGGAGTCAGGGGTATACGCCATTGAAGCGATTCTTAGGGCCATCAGATCACTTTGTCCGCAGACCAGTTCTTCCAACGCATATCTGGGTGGACTTGAAGCACTCAGGGCCTGTTCAATTTGACACAGCGCGAGTCTTATCTTAAGCCATTCTCTCATCCTTAGCGCTGGAGAAAAACTCTCGGGTTCTGCCCGATAAAGGGGTTTTGGGCCACTGTCTGTGAATATCTTAACCGTAGATTCCTCAGGTTGGAATATGTAAGACATATGTCCCTCACTCGTACCCAAAACTACTTTAAAACATTCTGGAGCCTCACGCATAAACATCCTCCAGGCTTTTGTCATTGGGTTCATGACATGAGCTGCAGAGCATCCCGAGAATTGGCCTAGGAGACATATTCTTATGTTTAATATTCTGGGCTTTATTTAAAAAATCTTGTTTACTGTTCTGGGGTCGCATGCCTTGTTCTGGACTTGTATTTATAATGCGTCTGCCACAGCCAATACCCCGGACATTCCTGCTTCATCAGATAACAACCATAAGGGCAATACAACTGGGGGTGGGGGGCCATACACGTTCAAACACTGAACCCCCCCAGTTCAACCAGGTCCCTAGACATCAATCAGCATGACTACTTCAAAGGATGCAATATAGATATAAAATAACATACCCTCTAACACGTGACCACAGGAACAGGATGGCCTGGCCGGAGGCCCATATTTGGACATGTACACGTCATCATGGACACAGGGTCATCAATCAAAATTTTGACCCGTGCCGTCTACTTTATTCCCTCTGTTAGAGTAGGGGTGTTAACCCTGGTGTCCTGGCTAAATTCCTATTCTGGCCCTCATACCATCACGGTCACCTAATCATCCCAAGCTTACTATTGGCTCATTCACCCCCCTCCCCTGTAACTATTCCCCAGGTCATTGCTGTAGATGAGAATGTGTTCTCAGTCAACTTACCTGTTTAAATCAAATAAAACACATGCTTCTAAATAACACTTTCTGTTTGAACGGGAAGCCCGGTAATTTGTCGCAATTTCCTCACGAAGGAAAATGTGTAGATTCTCTGGAAAAGATATGTCCCTACATGACCAATGCCTACCCTCCTCCCCCAGCCATTGGGATGAACTTTGCGGGACCCCCACCCGAGTACTCCTACCAGGTACGGACAAGACATGGAGACAACTGTTCCTTGAATGTTTTGTACTTGTCTCATTAAAAATGGTTTCATACTAAAGACTAGGTCAGAATACATTTGGACTCCCTCGCTCTTTGTCTTTCCCTCTCAAATCAACTCTTCACCGTGAAATGCTTGCTTACGAGCCCACCCCAACGATGCAGAGTACAAAACTATAGAATATATACACTGCTCAAAAAAATAAAGGGAACACTTAAACAACACAATGTAACTCCAAGTCAATCACACTTCTGTGAAATCAAACTGTCCACTGAGGAAGCAACACTGATTGACAATACATTTCACATGCTGTTGTGCAAATGGAATAGACAACAGGTGGAAATTATAGGCAATTAGCAAGACACCCCCAATAAAGGAGTGGTTCTGCAGGTGGTGACCACAGACCACTTCTCAGTTCCTATGCTTCCTGGCTGATATTTTGGTCACTTTTGAATGCTGGCGGTGCTTTCACTCTAGTGGTAGCATGAGACGGAGTCTACAACCCACACAAGTGGCTCAGGTAGTGCAGCTCATCCAGAATGGCACATCAATGCGAGCTGTGGCAAGAAGGTTTGCTGTGTCTGTCAGTGTAGTGTCCAGAGCATGGAGGCGCTACCAGGAGACAGGCCAGTACATCAGGAGACATGTAGGAGGCCATAGGAGGGCAACAACCCATCAGCAGGACTGCTACCTCCGCCTTTGTGCAAGGAGGAGCAGGAGGAGCACTGCCAGAGCCCTGCAAAATGACCTCCAGCAGGCCATAAATGTGCATGTGTCTGCTCAAACGATCAGAAACAGACTCCATGAGGGTGGTATAAGGGCCCGACGTCCACAAGTGGGGGTTGTGCTTACAGCCCAACACCGTGCAGGACGTTTGGCATTTGCCAGAGAACACCAAGATTGGCATATTCGCCACTGGCGCCCTGTGCTCTTCACAGATGAAAGCAGGTTCACACTGAGCACATCTGACAGACGTGACAGAGTCTGGAGACGCCTTGGAGAACGTTCTGCTGCCTGCAACATCCTCCAGCATGACCGGTTTGGCGGTGGGTCAGTCATGGTGTGGGGTGGCATTTCTTTGGGGGGCCGCACAGTCCTCCATGTGCTCGCCAGAGGTAGCCTGACTGCCATTAGGTACCGAGATGAGATCCTCAGACCCCTTGTGAGACCGTATGCTGGTGCGGTTGGCCCTGGGTTCCTCCTAATGCAAGACAATGCTAGACCTCATGTGGCTGGAGTGTGTCAGCAGTTCCTGCAAGAGGAAGGCATTGATGCTATGGACTGGCCCGCCCGTTCCCCAGACCTGAATCAAATTGAGCACATCTGGGACATCATGTCTCGCTCCATCCACCAACGCCTCGTTGCACCACAGACTGTCCAGGAGTTGGCGGATGCTTTAGTCCAGGTCTGGGAGGAGATCCCTCAGGAGACCATCCGCCACCTCATCAGGAGCATGCCCAGGCGTTGTAGTGAGGTCATAGAGGCACGTGGAGGCCACACACACTACTGAGCCTCATTTTGACTTGTTTTAAGGACATTACAACCTGTAGTGTGTGTGGATCAGCCTGTAGTGTGGTTTTCCACTTTAATTTTGAGTGTGACTCCAAATCCAGACTTCCATGGGTTGATAAATTTGATTTCCATTGATAATTTTTGTGTGATTTTGTTGTCAGCACATTCAACTATGTAAAGAAAAAAGTATTTAATAAGAATATTTCATTAATTTAGATCTAGGATGTGTTATTTTAGTGTTCCCTTTATTTTTTTAAGCAGTGTATATATACAGTACCAAAAGTTTGAACACACCTACTCATTCAAAGGTTTTTCTTTATTTGGACTATTTTCCACATTGTAAAATAATAGTGAAGAACTCAAAACTATGAAATAACACATATGGAATCATGTAGTAACCAAAAAAGTGTTAAACATATCAAAATCTATTTTATATTTATATAGCGTCTTCAATGTAGCCACCCTTTGCCTTGTTGACAGCTTTGCACACTCTTGGCATTCTCTCAACCAGCTTCACCTGGATTGCTTTTCCAAAAGGACAGATTTCCACTGGTCTAATGTCCATTGCTCGTGTTTCTTGGCCCAAGCAAGTCTTCTTATTATTGGTGTCCTTTAGTAGTGGTTTCTTTGCAGCAATGAAGCCCTGATTCACGTAGTCTCCTCTGAACAGTTGATGTTGAGATGTGTCTGTTACTTGAACTTTACAGCAGAGGTAACTCTGGGTCTTCCTTTCCTGTGGCGGTCCTCATGAGAGACATAGCGCTTGATGGATTTTGCGACTGCACTTGAAGAAACATTCAAAGTTCTTGAGATTTTCCAGATTGACTGAACTAAATGTCTTAAAATAATAATAGACTTTTGTTTCTCTTTGGTTATTTGAGCTGTTCTTGCCATAATATGGACTTGGTATTTTCCCAGGAGGGCTATCTTCTGTATACCACCCCTACCTTGTCACAAAACAAGTGATTGGCTCAAACGCACTAAGAAGGAAATACATTCCAAAAATGAACTTTGAACAAGGCACACCTGTTAATTGAAATGCGTTCCAGGTGAGTACCTCATGAAGCTGGTTGAGAGAATGCCAATAGTGTGCAAAACTGTCATCAAGGCAAAGGGTGGCTACTTTGAAGAATCTCAAATATAAAATATATTTTGATTTGTTTAACACTTGTTTTGATTACTACAGGATTCCTTATGTGTTATTTCATACTTTGATGTTCTACAATGTAGAAAATTTTAAAAATAAAGAAACCGTGGAATGAGTAGGTGTGTCCAAACTTTTGACTGGTACTGTATATATTGTAACACGAGGAATAAAATACCTAAGAATAAAGCTATATACAAGGAGTACCACTTCCAGATCAGTGTGCAGAGGTACGAGGTATTTGAGGTAGATATGTACAAGAAGGCAGGGTGACTAGGCATCAGGATAGATGATAATAATACTAATAATAATAATAGCAAAATAAAGTGTGTGTTTGTTCGTGAGTGTGTGTGTGTATGTGTGTGTGTGGGTTGTGTCGGTTTGTGTGTGTGGTACAGTATGTATAGTATGTGAATCTGTGGGGGTTTTGTGTGGGAGTGTAAATGTAGAGTTTATGAGTGTGCATATGGTTTGTATACAGTCTAGTGACTGTGCGTAGGGTCAGTGCAAAACCCTTTAACTTTTGAGGACGCGAGTGCCCATGCCAAATTTTTCAGCCTCCTGGCGCGCCCACTTCACGACTGTGCGGGTGTGTGTGGACCATGTTAGGTCCTTAGTGATGTGGACGCCAAGGAACAGCTCTGTTGATGTGGATTGGGATGTGCTCTCCCCTCTTGCTCCTATAGTCCACGGTCATCTCCTTGGTCTTACTGACATTAAGGGAGAGGTTGTCCTGGCACCACAATGCCAAGTCTCTGACCTCTCATCGCCTTCGTGTCGTCAGCAAACTTGATGATGGTGTTGGAGTTGTGTGTGGCCACATAATCATGGGTGAACAGGGAGTACCGAAGGAGACTAAGCACGCACACCTGAGGGCCTCCCGTGTTGAAGGTCAGTGTGGCAGAGGTGTTCTTGCCTATCCTCTCCACCTGGGGTTGGCCCGTCAGAAAGTCCAGCATCCAGTTGCAGAAGGAGGTCTTCAGTCCCGAGGTCCCGAGCTTGGAGGGGACTATGGTGTTGAACGCTGGGCTGTCGTCTATGAACAGCATTCTCACATAGTTATTTCCCCTCTCATTGAGATTGCTTCATCTGTGGATCTGTTGGGGAGCTATGCAAATTGGAGTGGGTACAGGGTGTCTGGGATGATTGTGTTGATGTGGTCATGACCAGTCTTTCAAAGCCTTCAA
>NW_022263902.1:0-22500 GCF_002021735.2 Oncorhynchus kisutch
GTCATTTGAGAAACCAAGGCTATTGAGTCTGCCCATAAGAATACGGTGATTGACAGAGTTGAAAGCCTTGGCCAGGTCGATGAAGACGGCTGCAAGGTACTGTCTTCTATCGATGGCAGTTATGATATCGTTTAGTACCTTGAGCGTGGCTGAGGTGCACCCTTGACCAGCTCGGAAACCGGATTGCACAGAGGAGAAGGTACGGTGGGATTCGAAATGGTCAGTGATCTGTTTATTACTTGGCTTTAGAAGACTTTAGATGGGCAGGGCAGGATGGATATAGGTCTGTAACAGTTTGGGTCTAGAGTGACACCACCTTTGAAGAGGGGGATGACCGCGACAGCTTTCCAATCTTTTGGGATCTCGGACGATGTGAAAGGGAGGTTGAACAGACTGGTAATAGGGGTTGCAACAATGGCGGTGGATATTTTTAGAAAGAGAGGGTCCAGATTGTCTAGCCCAGCTGATTTGCACAGGTCCAGGTTTGCAGCTATTTCAGAACATCTGCTATCTGGATTGGGTGAAGGAGAACCTGGGGAGGCTCGGGCAAGTTGCTGCGGGGGTGCAGAGCTGTTGGCCGGGGTTGGGGTAGCCAGGAGCAAAGCATGACCAGCCGGAGAGAAATGCTTATTGAAATGTTAGATTATCTTGGATTTATCGTTTGTGACCGTGTTACCTAGCCTCAGTTTAGTGGGCATCTGGGAGGAGGTGCTCTTGTTCTCCATGGACTTTATCGTGTCCCAACACTTTGTAGAGAGAGAGCTACAGGATGCAAATTTCTGTTTCAAGAAGCTAGCCTTTGCTTTCCTGACTGACTGCGTGTATTGTTTTCTGACTTCTCTGAACAGTTGCATATCGCGGGGACTATTCGATGCTAATGCAGAACGCCACAGGATGTTTTTGTGCTGTTCAAGGGCAGTCAGGTCTGGAGTGAACCAAGGGCTATATCAGAGAGAATAGAGTAGATGTCACGGGTCAAAATTTTGATTGATGACCCTATGTGAACTCTATGTGAACCCTATGTAGTGATGACGTGTGCATGTCTTCTGGTCAGGCAAGCCTGGTTAGGTGGGGGCTATGGGGTGAGTAAGGGTCCATTTGACAGGCCGTTAATGATTGATGACCCAAGCCTGATAGACAAGCCTGGTTAGGTGGGGGCTATGGGGTGAGTAAGGGTCCCTTTGACAGGCCGTTAATGATTGATGACCCAAGCCTGATTTATGACCCTATGTAATGATTTATGACCCTATGTCATGTAGAAGGGTGCATGCCCTGGGTTGAGTAAGTGACCATGTGTCAGGTCAACCTGTTACTGTTTCTCACGGTTTGGGTTGGTTAAGGCCCCTTATAAAGCCGCTGAACAATACCTGTTTAAGAGTGCACAAGATCTTAAGAATAACCATGGAATTTGGGATCGGTACCAAAGCAGTGATGACTGTAACAACTGAAACAGGCCTTCGGGTTGCCCATAGAGCAAGGGCAAAGTATCAACCAGCAATATATGATGCGCCAAAAAAACGTTTTTTAAATGTGTATAGAACCCAAATACCGCCAACAAATGCTCTGACAGATCAAGTGTTGATGTCTAATGGCCAGCAGTGGGGGTATCGGTTTGATTACCTGGCCTGTAGAGTGACCCTCTATACGGTAGATGAAGGAGAAGAATATACAGACCAGACTGTAGGCTTGGAATATGGTGTTGAAGACTGGTCGGTTTTTCGCAAGGTTGTGTGTCCTGAACTGAGCCTTATCACCAAGGGGTATAGTGTGTTCACGGGCCACGAGACCCGTTGGGAAGGTACCCCGGACTCCTCAGGACAAATATTTCACAGGGTGAAAATACAAAGAAAGAATGGCCGACCGTGCGGCAGCGTGGAGTTCTATATCGGCACCGAGGCAATCCGAAACCACAAACTTAGGGGTGGTGGCCTGACTGGGGATACCCGACTGCGTCTGCTTATTCCTTTTAACAGTTGGGATGTACTGGAATTGAAAATGTTGCAACCGTTGGATGCTCTCTTTGTACAGAGCCAACAGCGTCAGAGCCTTGTTCATTTAAAGAAGTGCATAATATATACGAATCGTAAAGATTACGATGCAAAAGAGCCTCAAGAAGATACAGCGTCAGAAGAAAACTAAGTAAGCGGATGCTTTAACCCCGCCCCCCCAGATACCCAAGGGCCTTGTTCTACAATAAAAAGAAAAAAAGCAGACAGTTCTTCATTTCAGCATACACCATGGATCTCCAGACCATCTACGAGGAAGCCACTACGTCATGGGGGCCCGACACTAAAGACTCTATGCCACGAAGCCCTACACTCTACGCACCCCTGGCAAGACCCGTGACACCCCGACATTTACCCAGCCTGAGGATGTGTTTGATGGGGTGGCCAGTACTGTTTTTGTGGATACAATCAAGGCCTCTGTAGCTACACTTTTAAACGTGGTGATTGGCGAATATATACGAGAAAAATGCATCGGCTGTGAGATCAATCATCCCAGCCAGCGTCGTCATCCTTGCCTCTACGACCCTCCTAGATACTACTTTTTCAATCATTTTGAGGAGCTGGTGAAAAGACTGTGGTCCTGCCGTTTTATACCAGCGCTGGTCATCGCCCTGGAGTCTATGGGTATTGCGCCGTCTATCCCTAGAGTTTACGGGGTAACCGAAGCCTTCCTACATGAACTGAAGGAGGCCCTCTTCATCCATGAGAAACTCAAAGAAATCCGACACACCCTGGTGGACGACAACAAATACAGGGAAGCTGTGATGGCTGATGTGATGCTTTTCTGGCTCAATAAATCCCAAGAGACCGAGTGACATTTTGTTTATTTAGAGCTATGGGTAACTATGTGTCTACGATGTTTGAGCGAATAAATACATTTTTTCTTTTGAGAGACCTTACAAATGTTATGCATCAGATTATTGAAAATAAAGTGAACAATGTAAAGTTCTACACAACCCACAATACAGGGGTTATTGTAGAGCGTGTGTTAAAAATGGAGCAAATCATGAAACATGTCCGACATACGGGCGAGAGTTTACAATGGTCACATATGGTATCAAGGCTTGTTGAGGATTCTGAAGAACTAGAAATAACTTTGGCTAAGATTTTACATTATTTGTTTGAACCACCCTTTAATGTGAATGTGTATCATATTTGTTGTTTATATACTTATATATCAGACGTGTGTGTTTTAAAAATTCAGCGAAACAAACCTGTAAATCTAAACAATATATACAGGGTGTTGCATGCTGTGATTGTTGAGAAAACGGGGACTTGTATCTTGCAACAAATCCTGAATTGTCTGTATACGTAATAATTGTTGCATTCTTAAAATAAAAATTCACAAACTGAAATGTTGTCGTTATATGAAAGTGGCTCATTACAGTTATTGTACCTCAGAGAGGCAAGAAGGATGGCTGAGCAGCTGTTGAAAAACATATATTATAATCCCTCTAACCCCGGGTCTTATGGGGGTAAAGAGCGTTTACAGAGAGCTATAGTCGAAGAAACAGGTAGTCTGTTAAGCGATGCTAAAGTGAATGAATGGTTATCAGAGCAAGATGCCTACACTCTACATAAACCTGTAAGAAAACATTTTCCAAGAAATAGAGTTTTTTCTACGCATCCATTATCCCAATTTCAGGCGGATCTATGTGACATGCAGTCCCTTGCCGATAAAAATGATGGAAATCGCTACATGCTAACGGTTATAGATATTTTCTCTAAATTAGCCTATGTAAGGGTGTTAAAAAATAAGAGCGGGGCAGAGGTGACCAGGGCCTTTGAATCGATCTTGAAGGCAGGAGGCGCCCCCAAGAAAGTGCAGACGGATGGCGGAAAAGAATTTTTTAATCAAACATTTCAGAAGCTAATGAATAAGTATAATATAGTACATTTTGCTACAGGCTCTGATTTGAAAGCTTCGGTTGTGGAACGCTTTAATAGGACTTTGAAAGAGCGGATGTGGCGCTATTTTACAGCTCACAACACCAACCGATATACAGACATAGTTCAGGATTTAGTAAACGGTTACAACCACAGCTACCATAAGACTATACGTATGAAGCCCTCGGAGGTCTCTTCGGAAAACTCTTTTCAAGTCTTTAAAAATATGTATGGTTTGTTCCCACTTCGCCGTAAGAAAAAAATGACTTTTAAATTCCTAGTGGGTGACTTGGTGCGTATATCAAAGTTGAGGGGTGTTTTCGACAAAAAATACGAACAAGGCTTTAGCTCGGAGTTGTTTACCGTTACCGAATGTCTGCCACGCATTCCGCCGGTCTACAAATTAAAAGATTATGACGGGGATCTTATAGAGGGATCTTTTTATGAGAAGGAATTACAGAAGGTCCAGTTGGGTAAAGACAAAGTCTTTCACGTGGAGGAGATTCTAGATCAGAAGAGAGAAAAGGGTAAAAAATGGTTGCTGGTCCGCTGGAAAAACTGGCCTCAAAAGTTCAACAGTTGGGTATTGGAGCAGGATGTGGTGGAGGCAACGGGGGTTAATTTAAACCCCTAGTCATGATAACTAGCGCATCATTCGCGTGTACACAGTTGGGCATCATGGAACACAGCGGCTTCTACCTGACTCTCCCCAGTAATGCGTCGGCACAGATATATCGTAATAATCAGAGTTCGAAGTATACAACCAATTTTCCAAAGCCTATAGAGTTATCAGAGGCTTGGGAAGTAGGTCTCAGCGAGATTACATACCCCCATAGTTGGTATAATATCAAAGCTAAGGACCGTGATTTTTATTGCAAAAGGTTCTCGGAACCTGCGAAACTTATTAAGCTTAAAAAAGGTTTCTATAGAACCGTCGACAGGATCGTCTCAGAGTTGAATGAACACCTAACCCTGAACAAGATGGAAATATTCCTATTCTACAATCCAATCCATAAAAGGATACAAATCTCAGGGCCTGCTAACGGAGGTATAAAGACCAGCGGTAATTTATCCTACATGTTGGGGATGGGTCCCAATAAATGGACGTATGTGAACGATAAATTATTCCCATTCCCTGCGGATATACATGCAGGCTTTTACAACATATTTGTCTATACCGACATCATAACCTATCAAAGGGTCGGAGACAGCTGTGTGCCCCTCCTGCGAACAGTTCATATAGACGGCAAGGATGGGGACATCGTCACTGTCAATTATGACAAGCCGCACTACGTACATGTCAGCAAGAACTATATTGAAAACATTCTGGTTGAGCTTAAAACGGATCAGAACGAAAACATTGAATTTACTTATGGTAAAACGATTGTAAAACTCCACTTTAGACCCACCAAAACCTCTCTACATATATAATAGCTGTATTATATTTATAAACATAATACAAATAAAAGGGTTATGGAGCACCATCAGCTCGACCCTAACCGTTATGTTTCATACTATGTGGATCAAGTGGGTAATGGACTACCAGGATATCATGGAGCGCCGACAATGTATGGTTCGGGGATAGGAGGTATATTCCGTAACCTCTTCAGGATGGTTTTACCGTTTATGAAGAGAGGCTTCAGCATAGCCAAACCACATTTAAAATCAGCGGCTAAAAATATAGTAAGTGAGGTTGTAGCCAATGCTATGACCCGAAGGGCGTCACCAGAGGTGGAGCATCAAGAAGGCTCGGGGCTTATGATATTGTCTCGAAGGCCAAAAAAGAGACCCCCTGGTTTAAGGCGTAGACCTGCACCTAAAAAGCGGCGGTTAACTGTTAAAAGAACCTCAGTAAGTCAAAGACGGGGTAAAGTGAGGAGGTCTGTACCAAAACAGGCTAAAAGAATACTAGGAAGTATTTTCTAAAAGAATAAGTGACATGGCTCTTTTACATCGAATGTCCTCTGAAGCTATAAAGACAGAACTTGATCTTTTCACGGCACCGTTAACGCAGCATTCAATAGATAGATCCAGTTATGTGGAGATAGCCCCTCTCTCTGCTATTACCGATAACGGGCCTATCGAATTTTTCATACCAGGCCATGGTGACAACTATCTGGACCTCAACAACACCTTGGTGCATTTACGTCTAAAAGTGACCAAAAGAGATGGGTCTAATATTGCAGACGATGCCAAAGTGAGTCTCATTAATTACCCCTTGGCCACCATTTTCTCCCAAGTTGATGTGACTTTGGGTGAACGCCTAATCAGTCAAAGCAGCGCTACATACCCTTATAGAGCCATCATGGAGTGTTTACTAAACTACTCCGAAGACACTCTCAAAACCCAATTTAGCGCCGGGCTGTTTAGCAAGGATACTGCAGGAGCCTCTATGGAATCGACAGACCCTTCCACCGGTGCAAACAAAGGACTAGCGGCACGAGCTCGCTACTGCGCCGAATCTCGAGAGTTTCATTTGCTAGGCCCTATACACTCTGACATTTTCTTTCAAGAACGGTTACTCTTAAATTCGGTTGATTTAAGATTAAAATTAACCAGGGCCAAGGATGATTTTTGCCTGATGTCTCCCCAAGACGGGGATTTTAGTTTGAAAGTGTTGGGGGCAACCCTTTTTATTAAAAAAGTATCTGTATCTCCGGCCGTGCGCCTGGGTCACTCACATGCTTTGATGAAAGGAAATGCCCTTTACCCTCTCCAAAGAATTACCATGAAAACCTTTAGCATACCTGTGGGCAGTAGAATCTGCAGTCAAGAAAACCTATTTCTAGGCCCTTTACCTAGATATGTGGTTATAGGTCTGGTTGATCACGCCTCTAATACGGGCAGTTTAGATAAAAAACCCTTTAATTTTCAGCACTTCAATGCAGAGTATGTAGCGCTCTGTCAGGACGGACGTCAGGTTCCGGCGAAGGCTTTCCAACCACAATTTAATAACAACATATCTGTGCGAGAATTTTACAATCTATTCCTGGCTACAGGGCGACATCTAAAAGATCTCTCTTTACCTATTGACAGAAATGATTTTGCAGAGGGTTACACATTGTATGCTTTCAATTTATCACCTGATGATGACACCTCAGGAAATCTGTCTGTGGTGTCCCAAGGTAACCTCAGGCTGGAAATGCGTTTCCGTACACCTTTAGCCTGTACAGTTAGCATGATTGTTTACGCATGCTCTGATTCAATCTTGGAAGTGAATGCCCGAAGACAGGTCTTAGTGGATTATTATTAAGGACCTTTGAACAAAGACATGAATACCCAAGAGTTGGACGGGCTCATGAGCCGCTTGATTGGAAAACAATTTTGTGGAGTGTTGGCTTGTGATGAATTACCTATGGAGATATGGTCTGAGAGGCCTGCAATGTTTATTGTCAATACCCATCCTAAACACATGCCTGGTGAACATTGGCTAGCTATGACATTAGAACAGGAAGGTGGACGAAAAATCTCAACTTTTTTTGATTCCTATGGCTTTCCCCCCGGTTTTTCACATTTCCCTAAATCTATTAAAGATTTTTTGACCCTAAACGGTACAAAGATCTACTACAACATCAAACAAGTGCAAGATAACCTTTCCACTACATGCGGTCACCACTGTGTATTTTACCTGTGCCAAAGAGCCCGGGGAGTTTCTTTTGAAGATGTTATGTCTCTTTATAAGGATGATTTAAGAAGTAATGATAACCTTGTATCTTGTTTTGTTAGAAAATATCAAAAGTGTTCAAATGTGTGTCCTTTAAGAACGCGTAATCAAGGCGTATGCTCACGTCATATGTTTCAAGAATGCCACAAATGTTAACTTGCTTATTTTTCAAATAAAAAATTTATTGAATTTAATCATAGTCATTCAAAAGTCATTTTCAAAAGTCTAACCACGCCGAGAGATCGGGTTTAGGAAAAGGTCCTGAGACGTTCATGGGAGTAAATGAGTTAGCATCATCGCTTTCATATGGGGCCGGTGTCGTTGGGGCATCTTTAGGGGTGCTGTATCTCGTTGAAGGCTTTTGTTTTAAAGCTTGAATCTGTTGACGAAGCTTATGGTTGGGTACACCGGAGAGGGGGATGTTGAGGATTGCCAGGGCCTTAAGAAACTGACGCCAGCCGGGAGGCCTTCGGTCATCAGCAACCTTGTGGGCAGCCGTGGTACTTTTAAGCAAGTCCTGCATATGGGACCCCCTAACCACAGAGCCCTGAAGGATAAACTCTCCAGAGTCGTTCCAAGCAGCTATCCCCTTTGAGTCTTTTATCTTGTTCATAATGTATTTAACATTCTTCCTGTTACGTAAAGGCACATGTGTCAGTAGGTCATGCATAACTTTATCTTCAAATGGCATTTGAGCTTCACCCGACATATTATCGCCACTAGGTAAGATCGACGGTACAGGCCTTACAGGGGCATGGCTATCGTTAGGTTCGACATCTGTTAAAGGGTCCGGTAGGGAAAGGGTTAAATGGTTAGTCTCTCTCTCCCCTTGCTTTACCCGAGTCAAATACCTTTGCATTAGGTTTGTGTATTTTTGAATCTTATCATAGGGGTTCAATCCTTTTCGGTTCAAAACATCCTTCATGGCCGTATCCAAATCATTTTCCGCTGTTTGTCTGATATCTTCAGGACCCTGCATTTGTTTTTTAAGTCTATCCAACTCTTGTTGAGGCACCAAGTACATTTTAGTGGCCATCACACCCACGTGTTCAACCACCACGTCTGGCCGCAATAAGGCTGGTGATGAAGGGCACGGCTATACTGAGTAAAGGTAGAAGAAAACCCCCAGACTGTTGTATACTATGTCTTTTCTTTTGAAGACTGGCCCTTTTATTGGCAAAGAGTTTGATCGCTGTCTTTTGTCTCCTTAATTTTTTCAATTGGTTCAGGGTGAGTGGAATGCGTCCTTTGAGAAGATTCAAAGCAATCTCACATAGGGCTAATATGAGATCTGAAGAACAGCGACCCAAGATGGCCTTCCGTTCTTTAGCTGTAGAACCTACTAGCCTTCTCAAGAGGGGGAGGTTTCTTTTTAAACGCAGAGACATAGCGTTTACTTTTTAGGAAGGTATGCAGCAGGCCTCTCCCCCGGAAACAGCCCTGTACGTAGCCTAAGGTGTTCTGGAGTATTTGCTTTTAAATCCACGATTAAATAAGAAAATGGCTCTTTGGTAGCGTCCTCATAGCTCTCCATAAAGTATGATTTCCGTCCAGGGTACATCTGCTGAGCTAGAGTGCTAATTTGCAGTTTGTCTCTAGGATTTTTAAACAATACCATGTAGTTGGCATTCAAGCTAATGGTCCGACTATTTTTACCTTGGTGAAACACATTCTGGACCAAGTAAAGCACGGACAGGTTTCTATGATGAGTATATTGGGTAAAAGCTCGTGCAATTTCAGGGTGTTCGCTACCAGCAAATAGCATATCGTCCAAAACCAGCAGATTATTTACATGTGGGGGGAGAAGTTCATCATCAGACAGAGAATCGGGTATTCCTTCAACAAACTTGATTTTTATTGTCTTCAATAATTCATCATACAGAGGTTGGTAACATGAATAACACCATACAATATTGTCAGGCTTTTGAGATAACACATGTTCAGAATTCTCTAAAATACTTTTTACAAAAAAAGTTTTGCCACTGTTTGAAGGGCCGGCAATTAATGCTGAAAAAGGCAATTGTAGCCGGGGGTCAAAACCCTCGACAGCAGTCATAATATCTTAAGCTTTAAGACACACTGGGGCTTGTAGCATAAGTCAGTAGCCAAAGGGCAATGTGGTACCGTCAGGCAATAGCTGTCTCTTGTCATAGACTACCCTGAATCTTTTAGTGAGTGGTGCGTTTCTTAGATGGAACCCCTTTTTATCCCTCACTATTTTGTTGTAGGAGCTCAAAATCTCCAAGTCACTATTCTTGTCCTTTACGAACCCCTCGACCAAGCGCGTGATTGATTCCAAGTTTACACGCGGTGCATTTTCATAGTTTTGAGTCACGCCTTTGGCTTTCAACACCACGTGATTGGCTTTAGTCCTAAAAGCATAGCTTTTTGGACCACATGAGGACCATTCTGTAATATGGTCACCCTCTTCGAGTTCACTCGTTAAACCCCCAAGATAGTTGCTAAGTGGGGGGGTCCAATCCCCCGGTTTGCTTACATAGACCACAGAGTCTGTGTCGTGGTAAAGAACCCGCCTCTGAAGCTGTTCCATGAGGGTGTACAGTTCAAGGCGGCCATAGGCTGTGGTAAATGCTGCAAGAAACACATTTACATTACCCGGGGGTAGAACCCACTTTTGGTGGCGCCTCCATTGCACCAAGGCAATGTCTTGACTCAAGAAGGAAAAATGTGAAATTTCGTATTGGTCCGAAAAAACAAATTCCAAAAATTCTTCGGGGTCTTTAATGATCGAAGTTGTTAGCATATTGCATCTCTGCGCTAATTTCCCCCAAAGGGAGTTCAAGTACAATTTCGACACATTTCTTTTGGTTTTGTTGACCTCTATTCTGTCAGGGTCAAGAAGTATGCCTTCTCTGTCATGGTAGTCTTGAATGTACTGGTCTTTACTTTCTTGATCTGTGACCGATGCAGGATAGCCTGAAGCCATCTGCTTGCATCTCAAGAAGGTTTTGATGTACTCTTTAAAAAGTGTGTCTGATTTCCTGGAAAAGTTCCACACTTCAAAGATTTTGGCCACACGATACCCCTTCTCTAAAGCCTTAGAGAATTCTACAGTGACCCATACACCGGTCAGGGCTCTTTCTTGATCTGTGTGATCACAGGGGTTTTCCTGGTTGTGGTTTTCACAGCATGTGCGACAAAGGGGAAAGAAAAGTTTTCCTTTAGGACCCTTGTAAGGCAACACAGGTATAAACAGCCCCCTAGGAGGGTAGACAGTCGCTTTGATTAAACCAAAATAATTTTGGGGTTCGTCAAAGTCGCTGTGAATAATTTCAGGATGCCCTATAGGATAGAATGAGGAACTCATTACATGAGGATATAGGGATGTAAAATCTACATAGCCTATTGTCTCGTCGGGTTGAGCTACATAACGCAATGTCAAAGCATTGGTCCGGCCTCCAAACAAGGCCTGTCGCGGTTCCAGGGGCTCTGGAGGGTCATAATGGGTAAGGAAGGCCTTAACACTAGGATCTGCCTTTTTGAGGGCTGTCCATTCGTGCTCCCACAAAACCACAACTTTTAACCCGTAAGTAGCCTTTAAAGAATTCAGTTTGTCTTGAAACTCTTGGTACATTTCCCCAAAAGTCTTTTGGGTTAGGACACACAAGGTGTGGGGGACAAAGCATAATTTACAACCGTGGAAGAAACAACCGTTGTACTCATACACTGTCTCAACCCCGTCAATCTGTGTGTATCCATCTACATGGTAAGGCCCAAAAGCCTTCTCCCCCCGATTCAAAGCATGTTGGATAAAAATATCTTTATCCTGGGCCAAGTACTCCAACCATTGAATGGAACCACTAGAGTAGGCCTTGAATTGGCGTCGGTAGTTGTCTGGCGATGGGATAGCTATAGATTCAGGAGTTAGATAGTGTGTACGATAGGTTTTCATGCACGCTGATGCAATAGTTGTACAGCTCCAGGGGTCAATGCCCGCATCTTTGATTACCTCTTCTCTGAATCTGAGGCATCCTTCACGAAGTATAACAACGTCATTGTCACAGTATGATTCCATCTCTTTATGGAAATCAAAAGTGCCATGTCTTACGGTCTCGTACCATGTCATGAATCTCTCACGCTCTTTGGGAGACATTTGATCACACCCGTACATTTCGGGGGCTGGATAAGATCCTATATAATGTAGATTCTCCTCAGATGTGAAGAAATGAGGGAAATAGCCTTTGACAGAGTTTTCAAAACCCAAGGCCTCTGGCATTTGAGCCAATCTCATGGGTAAGAAGCTTAAGCTGTCAATGTATCTCTGTTTGAAGGCGGGGTCAACAAAGCATAATATTTTACTCCCTTGAGCTATGACACTGGGTGCCACGCCTTGCTGTATCAAAGGGTTCAGAAGCAGATAGGAGTCATAGGCCCTAGCATTGTGAGCTATAAACGTGAAGTTTCTGTACTGGGCTTTTCTAAAATGTTTTAGAAAGAGTCGGGCACAATCGGGTCCCTCGGCCGACCATTTTTCACCCTTGAAAGTCATGGTTGACACAAAAATAGGCAAATGAACCCCTGATTGCTGAGTTGTCTCAAAATCATAAAACACATATTTCTCTGTATGTTCATCTTCAGCCAAGGGCTGAATGTAACACTCATGTGTTACTTCTTGAACTGCTTCCGCGTCTCTGCTTTTCAAAGGACCTTTACAGATTGGGCAGTGTATAATTCCACAAACATGAGGTTTAGGGCTATCTATTTTAAGGTTGTAATTGCAATGACATTTTGGACATTTCTTGTTAATGTCACAACTGCTTACAGATTTACATGCCTTGGGATGCCATGTTTCAGTTTTGTGTTTTTCGTAACAGTAGGCCGAACGACATGTGCGGTGACAATCCGCACAGGGGGTCAAGTTTAGCGGCTGCATAGGGCAATGTTTATCCAGACATACTGAACAGTTGTAACGGCACGAGTGCCCCCCCATGCGTGTGTAGCCGGTATGACAGGCTGGACAGACATATGGCGCGCCTAAAAAGACTGTGATTTTATGTGGCAAGAATGAGCATTTATGCACGTAACTAACATCAGCCTTTTTAGGCGCGCCATATGTCTGTCCAGCCTGTCATACCGGCTACACACGCATGGGGGGGCACTCGTGCCGTTACAACTGTTCAGTATGTCTGGATAAACATTGCCCTATGCAGCCGCTAAACTTGACCCCCTGTGCGGATTGTCACCGCACATGTCGTTCGGCCTACTGTTACGAAAAACACAAAACTGAAACATGGCATCCCAAGGCATGTAAATCTGTAAGCAGTTGTGACATTAACAAGAAATGTCCAAAATGTCATTGCAATTACAACCTTAAAATAGATAGCCCTAAACCTCATGTTTGTGGAATTATACACTGCCCAATCTGTAAAGGTCCTTTGAAAAGCAGAGACGCGGAAGCAGTTCAAGAAGTAACACATGAGTGTTACATTCAGCCCTTGGCTGAAGATGAACATACAGAGAAATATGTGTTTTATGATTTTGAGACAACTCAGCAATCAGGGGTTCATTTGCCTATTTTTGTGTCAACCATGACTTTCAAGGGTGAAAAATGGTCGGCCGAGGGACCCGATTGTGCCCGACTCTTTCTAAAACATTTTAGAAAAGCCCAGTACAGAAACTTCACGTTTATAGCTCACAATGCTAGGGCCTATGACTCCTATCTGCTTCTGAACCCTTTGATACAGCAAGGCGTGGCACCCAGTGTCATAGCTCAAGGGAGTAAAATATTATGCTTTGTTGACCCCGCCTTCAAACAGAGATACATTGACAGCTTAAGCTTCTTACCCATGAGATTGGCTCAAATGCCAGAGGCCTTGGGTTTTGAAAACTCTGTCAAAGGCTATTTCCCTCATTTCTTCACATCTGAGGAGAATCTACATTATATAGGATCTTATCCAGCCCCCGAAATGTACGGGTGTGATCAAATGTCTCCCAAAGAGCGTGAGAGATTCATGACATGGTACGAGACCGTAAGACATGGCACTTTTGATTTCCATAAAGAGATGGAATCATACTGTGACAATGACGTTGTTATACTTCGTGAAGGATGCCTCAGATTCAGAGAAGAGGTAATCAAAGATGCGGGCATTGACCCCTGGAGCTGTACAACTATTGCATCAGCGTGCATGAAAACCTATCGTACACACTATCTAACTCCTGAATCTATAGCTATCCCATCGCCAGACAACTACCGACGCCAATTCAAGGCCTACTCTAGTGGTTCCATTCAATGGTTGGAGTACTTGGCCCAGGATAAAGATATTTTTATCCAACATGCTTTGAATCGGGGGGAGAAGGCTTTTGGGCCTTACCATGTAGATGGATACACACAGATTGACGGGGTTGAGACAGTGTATGAGTACAACGGTTGTTTCTTCCACGGTTGTAAATTATGCTTTGTCCCCCACACCTTGTGTGTCCTAACCCAAAAGACTTTTGGGGAAATGTACCAAGAGTTTCAAGACAAACTGAATTCTTTAAAGGCTACTTACGGGTTAAAAGTTGTGGTTTTGTGGGAGCACGAATGGACAGCCCTCAAAAAGGCAGATCCTAGTGTTAAGGCCTTCCTTACCCATTATGACCCTCCAGAGCCCCTGGAACCGCGACAGGCCTTGTTTGGAGGCCGGACCAATGCTTTGACATTGCGTTATGTAGCTCAACCCGACGAGACAATAGGCTATGTAGATTTTACATCCCTATATCCTCATGTAATGAGTTCCTCATTCTATCCTATAGGGCATCCTGAAATTATTCACAGCGACTTTGACGAACCCCAAAATTATTTTGGTTTAATCAAAGCGACTGTCTACCCTCCTAGGGGGCTGTTTATACCTGTGTTGCCTTACAAGGGTCCTAAAGGAAAACTTTTCTTTCCCCTTTGTCGCACATGCTGTGAAAACCACAACCAGGAAAACCCCTGTGATCACACAGATCAAGAAAGAGCCCTGACCGGTGTATGGGTCACTGTAGAATTCTCTAAGGCTTTAGAGAAGGGGTATCGTGTGGCCAAAATCTTTGAAGTGTGGAACTTTTCCAGGAAATCAGACACACTTTTTAAAGAGTACATCAAAACCTTCTTGAGATGCAAGCAGATGGCTTCAGGCTATCCTGCATCGGTCACAGATCAAGAAAGTAAAGACCAGTACATTCAAGACTACCATGACAGAGAAGGCATACTTCTTGACCCTGACAGAATAGAGGTCAACAAAACCAAAAGAAATGTGTCGAAATTGTACTTGAACTCCCTTTGGGGGAAATTAGCGCAGAGATGCAATATGCTAACAACTTCGATCATTAAAGACCCCGAAGAATTTTTGGAATTTGTTTTTTCGGACCAATACGAAATTTCACATTTTTCCTTCTTGAGTCAAGACATTGCCTTGGTGCAATGGAGGCGCCACCAAAAGTGGGTTCTACCCCCGGGTAATGTAAATGTGTTTCTTGCAGCATTTACCACAGCCTATGGCCGCCTTGAACTGTACACCCTCATGGAACAGCTTCAGAGGCGGGTTCTTTACCACGACACAGACTCTGTGGTCTATGTAAGCAAACCGGGGGATTGGACCCCCCCACTTAGCAACTATCTTGGGGGTTTAACGAGTGAACTCGAAGAGGGTGACCATATTACAGAATGGTCCTCATGTGGTCCAAAAAGCTATGCTTTTAGGACTAAAGCCAATCACGTGGTGTTGAAAGCCAAAGGCGTGACTCAAAACTATGAAAATGCACCGCGTGTAAACTTGGAATCAATCACGCGCTTGGTCGAGGGGTTCGTAAAGGACAAGAATAGTGACTTGGAGATTTTGAGCTCCTACAACAAAATAGTGAGGGATAAAAAGGGGTTCCATCTAAGAAACGCACCACTCACTAAAAGATTCAGGGTAGTCTATGACAAGAGACAGCTATTGCCTGACGGTACCACATTGCCCTTTGGCTACTGACTTATGCTACAAGCCCCAGTGTGTCTTAAAGCTTAAGATATTATGACTGCTGTCGAGGGTTTTGACCCCCGGCTACAATTGCCTTTTTCAGCATTAATTGCCGGCCCTTCAAACAGTGGCAAAACTTTTTTTGTAAAAAGTATTTTAGAGAATTCTGAACATGTGTTATCTCAAAAGCCTGACAATATTGTATGGTGTTATTCATGTTACCAACCTCTGTATGATGAATTATTGAAGACAATAAAAATCAAGTTTGTTGAAGGAATACCCGATTCTCTGTCTGATGATGAACTTCTCCCCCCACATGTAAATAATCTGCTGGTTTTGGACGATATGCTATTTGCTGGTAGCGAACACCCTGAAATTGCACGAGCTTTTACCCAATATACTCATCATAGAAACCTGTCCGTGCTTTACTTGGTCCAGAATGTGTTTCACCAAGGTAAAAATAGTCGGACCATTAGCTTGAATGCCAACTACATGGTATTGTTTAAAAATCCTAGAGACAAACTGCAAATTAGCACTCTAGCTCAGCAGATGTACCCTGGACGGAAATCATACTTTATGGAGAGCTATGAGGACGCTACCAAAGAGCCATTTTCTTATTTAATCGTGGATTTAAAAGCAAATACTCCAGAACACCTTAGGCTACGTACAGGGCTGTTTCCGGGGGAGAGGCCTGCTGCATACCTTCCTAAAAAGTAAACGCTATGTCTCTGCGTTTAAAAAGAAACCTCCCCCTCTTGAGAAGGCTAGTAGGTTCTACAGCTAAAGAACGGAAGGCCATCTTGGGTCGCTGTTCTTCAGATCTCATATTAGCCCTATGTGAGATTGCTTTGAATCTTCTCAAAGGACGCATTCCACTCACCCTGAACCAATTGAAAAAATTAAGGAGACAAAAGACAGCGATCAAACTCTTTGCCAATAAAAGGGCCAGTCTTCAAAAGAAAAGACATAGTATACAACAGTCTGGGGGTTTTCTTCTACCTTTACTCAGTATAGCCGTGCCCTTCATCACCAGCCTTATTGCGGCCAGACGTGGTGGTTGAACACGTGGGTGTGATGGCCACTAAAATGTACTTGGTGCCTCAACAAGAGTTGGATAGACTTAAAAAACAAATGCAGGGTCCTGAAGATATCAGACAAACAGCGGAAAATGATTTGGATACGGCCATGAAGGATGTTTTGAACCGAAAAGGATTGAACCCCTATGATAAGATTCAAAAATACACAAACCTAATGCAAAGGTATTTGACTCGGGTAAAGCAAGGGGAGAGAGAGACTAACCATTTAACCCTTTCCCTACCGGACCCTTTAACAGATGTCGAACCTAACGATAGCCATGCCCCTGTAAGGCCTGTACCGTCGATCTTACCTAGTGGAGATAATATGTCGGGTGAAGCTCAAATGCCATTTGAAGATAAAGTTATGCATGACCTACTGACACATGTGCCTTTACGTAACAGGAAGAATGTTAAATACATTATGAACAAGATAAAAGACTCAAAGGGGATAGCTGCTTGGAACGACTCTGGAGAGTTTATCCTTCAGGGCTCTGTGGTTAGGGGGTCCCATATGCAGGACTTGCTTAAAAGTACCACGGCTGCCCACAAGGTTGCTGATGACCGAAGGCCTCCCGGCTGGCGTCAGTTTCTTAAGGCCCTGGCAATCCTCAACATCCCCCTCTCCGGTGTACCCAACCATAAGCTTCGTCAACAGATTCAAGCTTTAAAACAAAAGCCTTCAACGAGATACAGCACCCCTAAAGATGCCCCAACGACACCGGCCCCATATGAAAGCGATGATGCTAACTCATTTACTCCCATGAACGTCTCAGGACCTTTTCCTAAACCCGATCTCTCGGCGTGGTTAGACTTTTGAAAATGACTTTTGAATGACTATGATTAAATTCAATAAATTTTTTATTTGAAAAATAAGCAAGTTAACATTTGTGGCATTCTTGAAACATATGACGTGAGCATACGCCTTGATTACGCGTTCTTAAAGGACACACATTTGAACACTTTTGATATTTTCTAACAAAACAAGATACAAGGTTATCATTACTTCTTAAATCATCCTTATAAAGAGACATAACATCTTCAAAAGAAACTCCCCGGGCTCTTTGGCACAGGTAAAATACACAGTGGTGACCGCATGTAGTGGAAAGGTTATCTTGCACTTGTTTGATGTTGTAGTAGATCTTTGTACCGTTTAGGGTCAAAAAATCTTTAATAGATTTAGGGAAATGTGAAAAACCGGGGGGAAAGCCATAGGAATCAAAAAAAGTTGAGATTTTTCGTCCACCTTCCTGTTCTAATGTCATAGCTAGCCAATGTTCACCAGGCATGTGTTTAGGATGGGTATTGACAATAAACATTGCAGGCCTCTCAGACCATATCTCCATAGGTAATTCATCACAAGCCAACACTCCACAAAATTGTTTTCCAATCAAGCGGCTCATGAGCCCGTCCAACTCTTGGGTATTCATGTCTTTGTTCAAAGGTCCTTAATAATAATCCACTAAGACCTGTCTTCGGGCATTCACTTCCAAGATTGAATCAGAGCATGCGTAAACAATCATGCTAACTGTACAGGCTAAAGGTGTACGGAAACGCATTTCCAGCCTGAGGTTACCTTGGGACACCACAGACAGATTTCCTGAGGTGTCATCATCAGGTGATAAATTGAAAGCATACAATGTGTAACCCTCTGCAAAATCATTTCTGTCAATAGGTAAAGAGAGATCTTTTAGATGTCGCCCTGTAGCCAGGAATAGATTGTAAAATTCTCGCACAGATATGTTGTTATTAAATTGTGGTTGGAAAGCCTTCGCCGGAACCTGACGTCCGTCCTGACAGAGCGCTACATACTCTGCATTGAAGTGCTGAAAATTAAAGGGTTTTTTATCTAAACTGCCCGTATTAGAGGCGTGATCAACCAGACCTATAACCACATATCTAGGTAAAGGGCCTAGAAATAGGTTTTCTTGACTGCAGATTCTACTGCCCACAGGTATGCTAAAGGTTTTCATGGTAATTCTTTGGAGAGGGTAAAGGGCATTTCCTTTCATCAAAGCATGTGAGTGACCCAGGCGCACGGCCGGAGATACAGATACTTTTTTAATAAAAAGGGTTGCCCCCAACACTTTCAAACTAAAATCCCCGTCTTGGGGAGACATCAGGCAAAAATCATCCTTGGCCCTGGTTAATTTTAATCTTAAATCAACCGAATTTAAGAGTAACCGTTCTTGAAAGAAAATGTCAGAGTGTATAGGGCCTAGCAAATGAAACTCTCGAGATTCGGCGCAGTAGCGAGCTCGTGCCGCTAGTCCTTTGTTTGCACCGGTGGAAGGGTCTGTCGATTCCATAGAGGCTCCTGCAGTATCCTTGCTAAACAGCCCGGCGCTAAATTGGGTTTTGAGAGTGTCTTCGGAGTAGTTTAGTAAACACTCCATGATGGCTCTATAAGGGTATGTAGCGCTGCTTTGACTGATTAGGCGTTCACCCAAAGTCACATCAACTTGGGAGAAAATGGTGGCCAAGGGGTAATTAATGAGACTCACTTTGGCATCGTCTGCAATATTAGACCCATCTCTTTTGGTCACTTTTAGACGTAAATGCACCAAGGTGTTGTTGAGGTCCAGATAGTTGTCACCATGGCCTGGTATGAAAAATTCGATAGGCCCGTTATCGGTAATAGCAGAGAGAGGGGCTATCTCCACATAACTGGATCTATCTATTGAATGCTGCGTTAACGGTGCCGTGAAAAGATCAAGTTCTGTCTTTATAGCTTCAGAGGACATTCGATGTAAAAGAGCCATGTCACTTATTCTTTTAGAAAATACTTCCTAGTATTCTTTTAGCCTGTTTTGGTACAGACCTCCTCACTTTACCCCGTCTTTGACTTACTGAGGTTCTTTTAACAGTTAACCGCCGCTTTTTAGGTGCAGGTCTACGCCTTAAACCAGGGGGTCTCTTTTTTGGCCTTCGAGACAATATCATAAGCCCCGAGCCTTCTTGATGCTCCACCTCTGGTGACGCCCTTCGGGTCATAGCATTGGCTACAACCTCACTTACTATATTTTTAGCCGCTGATTTTAAATGTGGTTTGGCTATGCTGAAGCCTCTCTTCATAAACGGTAAAACCATCCTGAAGAGGTTACGGAATATACCTCCTATCCCCGAACCATACATTGTCGGCGCTCCATGATATCCTGGTAGTCCATTACCCACTTGATCCACATAGTATGAAACATAACGGTTAGGGTCGAGCTGATGGTGCTCCATAACACTTTTATTTGTATTATGTTTATAAATATAATACAGCTATTATATATGTAGAGAGGTTTTGGTGGGTCTAAAGTGGAGTTTTACAATCGTTTTACCATAAGTAAATTCAATGTTTTCGTTCTGATCCGTTTTAAGCTCAACCAGAATGTTTTCAATATAGTTCTTGCTGACATGTACGTAGTGCGGCTTGTCATAATTGACAGTGACGATGTCCCCATCCTTGCCGTCTATATGAACTGTTCGCAGGAGGGGCACACAGCTGTCTCCGACCCTTTGATAGGTTATGATGTCGGTATAGACAAATATGTTGTAAAAGCCTGCATGTATATCCGCAGGGAATGGGAATAATTTATCGTTCACATACGTCCATTTATTGGGACCCATCCCCAACATGTAGGATAAATTACCGCTGGTCTTTATACCTCCGTTAGCAGGCCCTGAGATTTGTATCCTTTTATGGATTGGATTGTAGAATAGGAATATTTCCATCTTGTTCAGGGTTAGGTGTTCATTCAACTCTGAGACGATCCTGTCGACGGTTCTATAGAAACCTTTTTTAAGCTTAATAAGTTTCGCAGGTTCCGAGAACCTTTTGCAATAAAAATCACGGTCCTTAGCTTTGATATTATACCAACTATGGGGGTATGTAATCTCGCTGAGACCTACTTCCCAAGCCTCTGATAACTCTATAGGCTTTGGAAAATTGGTTGTATACTTCGAACTCTGATTATTACGATATATCTGTGCCGACGCATTACTGGGGAGAGTCAGGTAGAAGCCGCTGTGTTCCATGATGCCCAACTGTGTACACGCGAATGATGCGCTAGTTATCATGACTAGGGGTTTAAATTAACCCCCGTTGCCTCCACCACATCCTGCTCCAATACCCAACTGTTGAACTTTTGAGGCCAGTTTTTCCAGCGGACCAGCAACCATTTTTTACCCTTTTCTCTCTTCTGATCTAGAATCTCCTCCACGTGAAAGACTTTGTCTTTACCCAACTGGACCTTCTGTAATTCCTTCTCATAAAAAGATCCCTCTATAAGATCCCCGTCATAATCTTTTAATTTGTAGACCGGCGGAATGCGTGGCAGACATTCGGTAACGGTAAACAACTCCGAGCTAAAGCCTTGTTCGTATTTTTTGTCGAAAACACCCCTCAACTTTGATATACGCACCAAGTCACCCACTAGGAATTTAAAAGTCATTTTTTTCTTACGGCGAAGTGGGAACAAACCATACATATTTTTAAAGACTTGAAAAGAGTTTTCCGAAGAGACCTCCGAGGGCTTCATACGTATAGTCTTATGGTAGCTGTGGTTGTACCCGTTTACTAAATCCTGAACTATGTCTGTATATCGGTTGGTGTTGTGAGCTGTAAAATAGCGCCACATCCGCTCTTTCAAAGTCCTATTAAAGCGTTCCACAACCGAAGCTTTCAAATCAGAGCCTGTAGCAAAATGTACTATATTATACTTATTCATTAGCTTCTGAAATGTTTGATTAAAAAATTCTTTTCCGCCATCCGTCTGCACTTTCTTGGGGGCGCCTCCTGCCTTCAAGATCGATTCAAAGGCCCTGGTCACCTCTGCCCCGCTCTTATTTTTTAACACCCTTACATAGGCTAATTTAGAGAAAATATCTATAACCGTTAGCATGTAGCGATTTCCATCATTTTTATCGGCAAGGGACTGCATGTCACATAGATCCGCCTGAAATTGGGATAATGGATGCGTAGAAAAAACTCTATTTCTTGGAAAATGTTTTCTTACAGGTTTATGTAGAGTGTAGGCATCTTGCTCTGATAACCATTCATTCACTTTAGCATCGCTTAACAGACTACCTGTTTCTTCGACTATAGCTCTCTGTAAACGCTCTTTACCCCCATAAGACCCGGGGTTAGAGGGATTATAATATATGTTTTTCAACAGCTGCTCAGCCATCCTTCTTGCCTCTCTGAGGTACAATAACTGTAATGAGCCACTTTCATATAACGACAACATTTCAGTTTGTGAATTTTTATTTTAAGAATGCAACAATTATTACGTATACAGACAATTCAGGATTTGTTGCAAGATACAAGTCCCCGTTTTCTCAACAATCACAGCATGCAACACCCTGTATATATTGTTTAGATTTACAGGTTTGTTTCGCTGAATTTTTAAAACACACACGTCTGATATATAAGTATATAAACAACAAATATGATACACATTCACATTAAAGGGTGGTTCAAACAAATAATGTAAAATCTTAGCCAAAGTTATTTCTAGTTCTTCAGAATCCTCAACAAGCCTTGATACCATATGTGACCATTGTAAACTCTCGCCCGTATGTCGGACATGTTTCATGATTTGCTCCATTTTTAACACACGCTCTACAATAACCCCTGTATTGTGGGTTGTGTAGAACTTTACATTGTTCACTTTATTTTCAATAATCTGATGCATAACATTTGTAAGGTCTCTCAAAAGAAAAAATGTATTTATTCGCTCAAACATCGTAGACACATAGTTACCCATAGCTCTAAATAAACAAAATGTCACTCGGTCTCTTGGGATTTATTGAGCCAGAAAAGCATCACATCAGCCACCACAGCTTCCCTGTATTTGTTGTCGTCCACCAGGGTGTGTCGGATTTCTTTGAGTTTCTCATGGATGAAGATGGCCTCCTTCAGTTCATGTAGGAAG
>NW_022263902.1:35000-39772 GCF_002021735.2 Oncorhynchus kisutch
TAGAGTGTTGGAAGCCATTTTGTAGATGACATCGCCGAAGTCGAGGATCGGTAGGATAGTCAGTTTTACTAGGGTAAGCTTGGCAGCTTGAGTGAAGGAGGCTTTGTTGCGGAATAGAAAGCCGACTCTTGATTTGATTTTCGATTGGAGATGTTTGATATGAGTCTGGAAGGAGAGTTTGCAGTCTAGCCAGACACCTAGGTACTTATAGACGTCCACATATTCTAGGTCGGAACCATCCAGGGTGGTGATGCTAGTCGGGCATGCAGGTGCAGGCAGCGACCGGTTGAAAAGCATGCATTTGGTTTTACTAGCATTTAAGAGCAGTTGGAGGCCACGGAAGGAGTGTTGTATGGCATTGAAGCTTGTTTGGAGGTTAGATAGCACAGTGTCCAAAGACGGGCCGAAAGTATATAGAATGGTGTCGTCTGCGTAGAGGTGGATCAGGGAATCGCCCGCAGCAAGAGCAACATCATTGATATACACAGAGAAAAGAGTCGGCCCGAGAATTGAACCCTGTGGCACCCCCATAGAGACTGCCAGAGGACCGGACAGCATGCCCTCCGATTTGACACACTGAACTCTGTCTGCAAAGTAATTGGTGAACCAGGCAAGGCAGTCATCCGAAAAACCGAGGCTACTGAGTCTGCCGATTAAGAATATGGTGATTGACAGAGTCGAAAGCCTTGGCAAGGTCGATGAAGACGGCTGCACAGTACTGTCTTTTATCGATGGCGGTTATGATGTCGTTTAGTACCTTGAGTGTGGCTGAGGTGCACCCGTGACCGGCTCGGAAACCAGATTGCACAGCGGAGAAGGTACGGTGGGATTTGAGATGGTCAGTGACCTGTTTGTTGACTTGGCTTTCGAAGACCTTAGATAGGCAGGGCAGGATGGATATAGGTCTGTAACAGTTTGGGTCCAGGGTGTCTCCCCCTTTGAAGAGGGGGATGACTGCGGCAGCTTTCCAATCCTTGGGGATCTCAGACGAGATGAAAGAGAGGTTGAACAGGCTGGTAATAGGGGTTGCGACAATGGTGGCAGATAGTTTCAGAAATAGAGGGTCCAGATTGTCAAGCCCAGCTGATTGTACGGGTCCAGGTTTTGCAGCTCTTTCAGAACATCTGCTATCTGGATTTGGGTAAAGGAGAACCTGGAGAGGCTTGGGCGAGGAGCTGCGGGGGGGGGCGGAGCTGTTGGCCGAGGTTGAAGTAGCCAGGCGGAAGGCATGGCCAGCCGTTGAGAAATGCTTATTGAAGTTTTCGATAATCATGGATTTATCAGTGGTGACCGTGTTACCTAGCCTCAGTGCAGTGGGCAGCTGGGAGGAGGTTGCTCTTGTTCTCCATGGGACTTCACAGTGTCCCAGAACTTTTGGAGTTGGAGCTACAGGATGCAAACTTCTGCCTGAAGAGCTGGCCTTAGCTTTCCTGACTGACTGCGTGTATTTGGTTCCGGACTTCCCTGAACAGTTGCCTATCACGGGGGACTATTCGATGCCTATTGCAGTCCGCCACAGGATGTTTTGTGCGGGTCGAGGGCAGTCAGGTCTGGGGTTGATGACCAAGGGCTGTATCTGTTCTTAGTTCTGCATTTTTGAACGGAGCATGCTTATCTAAAATGGTGAGGAAGTTACTTTTATAAAGAATGACAGGCAGCCTCAAACTGACGGGAGATGAGGTCAATGTTCCTTCCAGGATAACCGGGCCAGGTCGATTAGAAAGGCCATGCTCACAGAAGGTTTTTAGGGAGCGTTTGACAGTGATGAGGGGTGGTCGTTTGACTGCGGCTCCGTAGCGGATACAGGCAATGAGGCAGTGATCGCTGAGATCCTGGTTGAAGACAGCGGAGGTGTATTTGGAGGGCCAGTTGGTCAGGATGACGTCTATGAGGGTGCCCTTGTTTACAGAGTTAGGGTTTTGTACATGGTGGGTTCCTTGATGATATTGTGTGAGATTGAGGGCATCTAGCTTAGGTTGTAGGACTGGCGGGGTGTGGTTAGTTAAGCATATCCCAGTTTTAGGTCACCTAACAGAACAAACTCTGATAGCTAGATGGGGGGGCGATCAATTCACAAATGGTGTCCAGGGCACAGCTGGGAGCTGAGGGGGGTCGGGTAGCAGGCGGCAACCGTGAGAGACTTATTTCTGGAGAGAGTAATTTTCAAAATTAGTAGTTCGAACTGTTTGGGTCTGGACCTGGAAAGTATGACATTACTTTGCAGGCTATCTCTGCAGTAAACTGCAACTCCTCCCCCTTTGGCAGTTCTATCTTGACGGAAGATGTTATAGTTGGGTATGGAAATCTCTGAATTTTTGGTGGCCTTCCTGAGCCAGGATTCAGACACAGCAAGGACATCAGGGTTAGCAGAGTGTGCTAAAGCAGTGAGTAAGACAAACTTAGGGAGGAGGCTTCTGATGTTGACATGCATGAAACCAAGGCTTTTTCGAACACAGAAGTCAACAAATGAGGGTGCCTGGGGACATGCAGGGCCTGGGTTTACCTCCACATCACCCGCGGAACAGAGAAGGAGTAGTATGAGGGTGCGGCTAAAGGCTATCAAAACTGGTCGCCTAGAGCGTTGGGGACAGAGAATAAGAGGAGCAGGTTTCTGGGCATGGTAGAATATATTCAGGGCATAATGCGCAGACAGGGGTATGGTGGGGTGCGGGTACAGCGGAGGTAAGCCCAGGCACTGGGTGATGATGAGAGAGGTTGTATCTCTGGACATGCTGGTAGTAATGGGTGAGGTCACCGCATGTGTGGGAGGTGGGACAAAGGAGTTATCAGGGGTATGAAGAGTGGAACTAGGGGCTCCATTGTGAACTAAAACAATGATAACTAACCTGAACAACAGTATACAAGGCATATTGACATTTGAGAGAGACATACAGCGAGGCATACAGTAATCACAGGTGTTGAATTGGGAAAGCTAGCTAAAACAGTAGGTGAGACAACAGCTAATCAGCTAGCACAACAACAGCAGGTAAAATGGCGTAGACTAGGCAACGGGGCCAACAGATAAAACAAACAAGCAG
The DNA here is from genome assembly GCF_002021735.2 of Oncorhynchus kisutch. Lineage (NCBI taxonomy): Eukaryota > Metazoa > Chordata > Actinopteri > Salmoniformes > Salmonidae > Oncorhynchus > Oncorhynchus kisutch. The sequence continues at coordinate 38,039 of NW_022263902.1, forward strand.
AATGGAGTACCGTGATTTATGGACAGTCCAGCGTGCATCAGCTATGTAGCCAAGAGATCAGTGTCCAGGGGGCAGCGGTGGATGGGGAAGGGAAGCTGGACTGGCGAGTGTTATCCAGGTAAAAAAAAAAAAAAATGACTAAATAGCTTGTAGCTAGTTAGCTGGTTAGCTTCTGGAGGTTCTTGAGTGTGTTCTAAAAATAAATAAAAATAATAGCGATTCCGTATCACATTGGGTGAGGCAGGTTTCCGGAAGGTATAAACAAATTAAAAGTCAAAAGAGATAGAAAGTAAATATGGGTCCGGTGGGCGTTTGGGACGCGGCGATTCAGGCGGTTAGCAGGCCTGTGCTAACAAGCTAACAGTTTGTAGGCCCGGGCTAGACAAGGTAGCAGTTAGCGGACCGGAGCTGGACAAGCTAGCAGTTAGCAGGCCGAATTAGCAAGCAGGGAGATAGCGAGGGCTAGAGAGTTAGCCTTTGGGGGACGTCGCGATGGGGTGAGTCTGTTTATTCCTCTTCATGCGGTGACATCGATAGACCGGTCGTGGGCCCGGGTATTGTAGCTCAGGAGTATGCTACGGTGGTAGCGCAGGCCGGGCTAGCTTCAAGCTAAGTGGGTGGAAACGCTAGCCAGGGGTAATCATCCGGGGTTGCGGTTTAGCTAGATAGCTAGTTGTGAAGATCCAGCGTATTTGGAAGCTTAGGTTTAGCAAAATGTTTTTAAAGGGATAGCTATGTAAAAAACGAAAAATATGTAAAAAACGAAAAATATGTAAAAAACGAAAAATAAACAAAATATAAACAAAATATACAGGGACACGACACGACAGGACGACTTACTGCTACGCCATCTTGGATCACACACATGTATGTATGTGTGTGTGTCTATATATATATGTGTGTATATGTTTATATGTGTATTTATTTGTATATGTATATTTGTATATATGTATGTGTGTGTCTATATATATATAATCCATCCTCACATAATTATATCTGCAGACAAGGGTGACTGGTTAGTGTATTTTCACAGTTTACTTTACGGTGGTGTCTTTTTGTTTAAAATGGGTCCGACTACATGTTTGAGGTTCACACTTCCCAACATTCTGTTGTGGGTATGAAACTCCTCTCTTTCGGAGCACATTAGTCAGTTTAAACCTTCTCTTCCTCTCCGGTGACTGTGGCCGTGTCTGCGTGTGAGAGACTAAATCGTGCAGACAACTGATGAGTGTGGCTAGTAATCCCATAAATCTGAGGGATTTTTCCCCAAATAAAACATATTTGTTATAGTTTGTATCCTCTACAGGGCCGGTGTCCCCCCTCCGTGGGACGGTTTGAGCGTTGTAAGAATATTTCCCAGGACATAGACTTATCTGATATGGGCACAAAGCATGAAAAATGAAAAGATTATTGCTAATCTACCTGCACTGTCCAATTTACTGTAGCTATTACAGTGAAATAATACCATGCTATTGTTTGAGGAGAGTGCACAGCTATGAACTTGAAAATGTATAATAAACCAATTAGGCACATTGGGCAGACTTTTGAACAGAAATACAATGGCTCATTGGATTAGTCTAAAACTTTGCACATACACTGCCATCTAGTGGCCAAAATCTAAATTGTGCCTAAACTGAATAATTATTGTGGCCTTTCTCTTTGCATTTCAAAGATGATTATACAAAAAAAATCTTATTTTACCAGATCTAATGTGTTATGCTCCTACATTAATTT
>NW_022263903.1:0-39764 GCF_002021735.2 Oncorhynchus kisutch
TTGGTTTTGTTCTTCTGTATGCTCTGGCTTCAAGGAAACTATCCACAGCTTTTTGTGGCCTCAATGGTGTGTGTCACGCTGCTCCTCGGAAGTAAGTAATGTTTGCTTTTTCATCTGACATTTGACATCAGTGTGACAGGAAAGTTGCTAGTCATTGTGACATGACAGTAGGTTGTCGTAAGGACAAGGCCTGCATGAAGTGTGAACTGGAGCTTTCTTGGATCGCACAAAAAAATGTGTTTTTGGGAATGCGGGCATCGATCCCAATACCTATAGCATGCTACCAATTGATCAAATTCCCCAGCTGTTTGGAATTTCTGCAAGAAGCAACCAAGAGTGTCCAGTCTTGTCAGGCTATGCTCTTGGTTGACTTGTTAGTTTACGTGCCAGCACTTGCAGAGGGCTCAGTGCATCTCAACAATTGCAACCAATAGCTAGTGGCCGGTTAGCTCAGTTGGTTAGAGTCTGATGCTAGTAATGCCAAAGGTCATGGTTTCGATCCCGTACTGGCTAATATGTACATTTTGAGTGTCAAAATTGTGAGTCACATGCATGTAAATTGTCAATGGTGCCACATAATTAAGTTAGTGAATTGCAGAAATATCTCAGTTGGGAGAGCGTAGACTGAAAATTTAAAAGTCCCTGGTTCGATCCTGGTTTTCGGATTTGTATTTGTTCTTTCTTTATGCTCTGGCTTCAAGGAAACTATCCACAGCTTGTTTGTGGATCTCAATGGTGTGTGTCACGCTGCTCCTCTGAAAGTAAGTAATGCTTTGCTTTTTCATCTGACATTTTGACATCAGTGTGACAGGAAAGTTGCTTGTCATTGTGACATGACAGTAGGTTGTCGTAAGACAAGGCTTGCATGAAGTGTGAACTGAAGCTTTCTTGATCCACCAAAAAAATGTGTTTTGGGGAATGCGGGCATCGACCCAATACCTATAGCATGCTACCAATTGATCAAATTCCCCAGCTGTTGGAATTTCCGCAAGAAGCAACCAAGAGTGTCCAGTCTTGTCAGGCAATGCTCTTGTGTTGACTTGTTAGTTTACGCGCCAGCACTTGCAGGCTTGGTGCATCTCAACAATGCGTGCAATAGCTAGTGAGCGGTTAGCTCAGTAGGTTAGAGTGTGGTGCTAATAATGCCAAGGTCATGGATTCGATCCCCGTACTGGCTAATATGTAGATTTTGAGTGTCAAAATTCTGAGTCACATGCATGTAAATTGTCAATGGTGCCACATAATTAAGTTAAGTGCATTGCTGAAATGCTCAGTTGGGAGAGCGTTAGACTGAAGATTTAAAAGTCCCTGGTTCCTTCGGGATTTGGATTTGTTCTTTCTTTATGCTCTGGCTTCAAGGAAACTATCCACAGCTTTCTTTGTGGATCTCAATGGTGTGTGTCACGCTGCTCCTTTGAAAGTAAGTAATGCTTTGCTTTTTCATCTGACATTTTGACATCAGTGTGACAGGAAGTTGCTTGTCATTGTGACATGACAGTAGGTTTGTCGTAAGACAAGGCTGTATGAAGTGTGAACTGGAGCTTTCTTGGATCCACAACAAAAATGTGTTTTTGGGAATGCGGGCATCGATCCAATACCTATAGCATGCTACAATTGGATCAAATTCCCCAGCTGTTTGGGAATTTCCTGCAAGAAGCAACCAAGAGTGTCCAGTCTTGTCAGCTATGCTCTGGTTGACTTGTTAGTTTACGCGCCAGCACTTGCAGAGGCTTAGTGCATCTCAACCAAATAATGCGTGCAATAGCTAGTGTCGGGTTAGCGTCAGTTGGTTCGAGTCTGATGCTAATAATGCAAAGGTCTTGGGTTCGATCCCCGTACTGGCTATTATGTACATTTGAGTGTCAAATTGTGAGTCACATGCATGTAAATTGTCAATGGTGCAAATAATTAAGTTAAGTGCATTGCTGAAAATAGCTCAGTTGGGAGAGCGTTAGACTGAAGATCTGAAAGTCCCTGTTCGATCCCGGTTTCGGGATTTGTATTTGTTCTTCTTTATGCTCTGGCTTCAAGGAAACTATCCACAGCTTTGTTTGTGGATCTCAATGGGTGTGTGTCACGCTGCTCCTTGAAAGTAAGTAATGCTTTGCTTTTTCATCTGACATTTTGACATCAGTGTGACAGGAAAGTTGCTTGTCATTGTGACATGACAGTAGGTTGTTCGTAAGACAAGGCTGCATGAAGTGTGAACTGAAGATTTCTTGGATCCACCAAAAAATGTGTTTTTGGGAATGCGGGCATCGACCCCCAATAACCTATAGCATGCTACCGATTGATCAAATTCCCCAGCTGTTTGGAATTTCCGCAAGAAGCAACCAAGATTGGCCAGTCTTGTCAGGCAATGCTCTTGGTTGACTTGTTAGTTACGCGCCAGCACTTGCAGAGGCTTGGTGCATCTCAACAATTGCGTGCAATAGCTAGTGAGCGGTTAGCTCAGTAGGTTAGAGTGTGGTGCTAATAATGCCAAGGTCATGGATTCGATCCCCGTACTGGTCTAAATATGTAGATTTTGAGTGTCAAAATTCTGAGTCACATGCATGTAAATTGTCAATGGTGCCTGGCGCGTAAACTAACAAGTCAAACCAAGAGCATAGCCTGACAGACTGGACACTCTTGGTTGCTTCTTGCGGAAATTCCAAACTGCTGGGGAATTAGGTCAAATGCTTTGCATGCGTGAGGTAGTGGGATCGATGCCCGCATTCTCCAAAAGCACATTGTTTTATGGATCCAAGAAAACTGTAGTTCACACTTCATGCAGCTTTGTCTTACGACAACCTACTGTCATGTAACAATGAACAAGCAACTGTCCGTGCTCACTTGATTGTCAAAATGTCTTGGTGGGGTCTGAGTCTTGGGTCTTTTGTTTGGTGGGTCTTTTGTTGTGGGTCTTTTGTTTGGTGGATCTTTGTTGGTGGATCTTTGTTTGGGTGGATCTTTGTTTGTGGGGTCTTTGGTTTGGTCTTGGTTTGGTGGGTCTTTTGTTTGTTGGTCTTTTGTTTTGTTGGTCGTTTATTTGGTTTGGTTGGGGGATTTGGTGGGTCTTTTGTTTGACCAGACAAGACCCGCACCAAGAGCCTTGTCATCTTGGGGGGGATTGAACTTGCAATCTTTAAATTACTAGTCCAGCGCTCTAACCACTAGGCTACCCCTTCCCGCCTGGTTTTTGGTCTTGGTTCTTGTCTTGTCTTGGTCTTGTTCTTGGTCTGGTCTTGTTCTTGGTCTTAGTCTGGGTCTGGTCTTCTTGGTCTGGGTCATGGGTTCGATCCCCGTACTTGGCTAATTATGTACATTTTGCGTGTCAAAATTGTGAGTCACATGCATGTAAATTGTCAATGGTGCCACATAATTAAGTTTATAGTGAATTGCAGAAATATCTCAGTTGGAGAGTGTTAGACTGAAGATCTAATGGTCTCTGGTTCAATCCCGGTTTTGGCATTTGTTTTGTCTTTCTATATGCTCTGGCTTCAAGGAAACTATCCCAGCTTTGTTGTGGTCCTCAATGGTTGTGTCACACTGCTCCTCGAAAGTAAGTAATGTCTTGCTTTTTCATCTGACATTTGACATCCAGTGTGACAGGAAAGTTGCTAGTCATTGTTACATGACAGTAGGTTTTCGTAAGACAAGGCTGCATGAAGTGGTGAACTGGAGCTTTCTTGGATGCACAAAAAAAATTGTTTTTGGGGAATGCGGGCATCGATCCCAATACCTATAGCATGCTACCAATTGATCAAATTCCCCAGCTGTTTGGAATTTCTGCAAGAAGCAACAAGAGTGTCCAGTCTTGTCAGGCTATGCTCTTGGTTGACTTGTTAGTTTACGTGCCAGCACTTGCAGAGGCTCAGTGCATCTCAACAATTGCACCCAATAGCTAGTGTCCGGTTAGCTCAGTTGGTTAGAGTCTGATGCTAGTAATGCAAAGGTCATGGGTTCGATCCCTGTACTGGCTAATATGTACATTTTGAGTGTCAAAATTGTGAGTCACATGCATGTAAATTGTCAATGGTGCCACATAATTAAGTTAAGTGCATTGCTGAAATTGCTCAGTTGGGAGAGCGTTAGACTGAAGATTAAAAGTCCCTGGTTCGATCCTGGTTTTCGGGATTTGTATTTGTTCTTTCTTTATGCTCTGGCTTCAAGGAAACTATCCACAGCTTTGTTTGTGGATCTCAATGGTGTGTGTCACGCTGCTCCTCTGAAAGTAAGTAATGCTTTGCTTTTTCATCTGACATTTTGACATCAGTGTGACAGGAAAGTTGCTTGTCATTGTGACATGACAGTAGGTTGTCGTAAGACAAGGCTGCATGAAGTGTGAACTGAAGATTTCTTGGATCCACCAAAAAAATTTGTTTTTGGGGAATGCGGGCATCGACCCCAATACCTATAGCATGCTACCAATTGATCAAATTCCCCAGCTGTTTGGAATTTCCGCAAGAAGCAACCAAGAGTGTCCAGTCTTGTCAGGCAATGCTCTTGGTTGACTTGTTAGTTTACGCGCCAGCACTTGCAGAGGCTTGGTGCATCTCAACAATTGCGTGCAATAGCTAGTGAGCGGTTAGCTCAGTAGGTTAGAGTGTGGTGCTAATAATGCCAAGGTCATGGATTCGATCCCCGTACTGGCTAATATGTAGATTTTGAGTGTCAAAATTCTGAGTCACATGCATGTAAATTGTCAATGGTGCCTGGCGCGTAAACTAACAAGTCAACCAAGAGCATAGCCTGACAAGACTGGACACTCTTGGTTGCTTCTTGCGGAAATTCCAAACTGCTGGGGAATTAGGTCAAATGCTTTGCATGCGTGAGGTAGTGGGATCGATGCCCGCATTCTCCAAAAGCACATTGTTTTATGGATCCAAGAAAACTGTAGTTCACACTTCATGCAGCTTTGTCTTACGACAACCTACTGTCATGTAACAATGACAAGCAACTTTCCTGTCACACTGATGTCAAAATGTCTTGGTGTGGTCTGAGTCTTGGGTCTTTTGTTTGGTGGGTCTTTGTTTGGTGGATCTTTGTTTGGTGGGTCTTTGGTTTGGTGGGTCTTTTGTTTGGTTGGTGGGTCTTTTGTTTGTTTGGTGGGTCTTTTGTTTGGTGGGTCTTTGTTTGGGGGTCTTTGTTTGGTGGGTCTTTTGTTTGACCCATACAAGTCCCAGACAACAAGACCTTGTCAGCTTGGGGGATTGAACTTGCAACCTTTCAATTACTAGTCCAGCGCTCTAACCACTAGGCTACCCTTCCGCCTGGTTTTGGTCTTGGTCTTGTCTTGTCTTGGTCTTGTTCTTGGTCTGGTCTTGTTCTTGGTCTTAGTCTGGGTCTTGGTCTTGGTCTGGGTCATGGGTTCGATCCCCGTACTGGCTAATATGTACATTTTGAGTGTCAAAATTGTGAGTCACATGCATGTAAATTGTCAATGGTGCCACATAATTAAGTTTAGTGAATTGCAGAAATATCTCAGTTGGGAGAGTGTTAGACTGAAGATCTAATGGTCTCTGGTTCATTCCCGGTTTTTGGCATTTGTTTTTGTTCTTTCTATATGCTCTGGCTTCAAGGAAACTATCCCCAGCTTTGTTGTGGTCCTCAATGGTGTGTGTCACACTGCTCCTCGGAAAGTAAGTAATGTCTGGCTTTTTCATCGGACATTTTGACATCAGTGTGACAGGAAAGTTGCTAGTCATTGTTACATGACAGTAGGTTGTCGTAAGACAAGGCTGCATGAAGTGTGAACTGGAGCTTTCTTGGATGCACAAAAACAATTGTTTTTGGGGAATGCGGGCATCGATCCCAATACCTATAGCATGCTACCAATTGATCAAATTCCCCAGCTGTTTGGAATTTCTGCAAGAAGCAACCAAGAGTGTCCAGTCTTGTCAGGCTATGCTCTTGGTTGACTTGTTAGTTTACGTGCCAGCACTTGCAGAGGCTCAGTACATCTCAACAATTGCACCCAACAGCTAGTGGCCGGTTAGCTCAGTTGGTTAGAGTCTGATGCTAGTAATGCAAAGGTCATGGGTTTGATCCCCGTACTGGCTAATATGTACATTTTGAGTGTCAAAATTGTGAGTCACATGCATGTAAATTGTCAATGGTGCCACATAATTATGTTAAGTGCATTGCTGAAATTGCTCAGTTGGGAGAGCGTTAGACTGAAGATTTAAAAGTCCCTGGTTCGATCCAGGTTTTCGGGATTTGTATTGGTTCTTTCTTTATGCTCTGGCTTCAAGGAAACTATCCACAGCTTTCTTTGTGGATCTCAATGGTGTGTGTCACGCTGCTCCTTTGAAAGTAAGTAATGCTTTGCTTTTTCATCTGACATTTTGACATCAGTGTGACAGGAAAGTTGCTTGTCATTGTGACATGACAGTAGGTTGTCGTAAGACAAGGCTGCATGAAGTGCGAACTTGAGCTTTCTTGGATCCACAAAAAAATGTGTTTTTGGGGAATGCGGGCATCGATCCCAATACCTATAGCATGCTAATAATTGATCAAATTCCCCAGCTGTTTGGAATTTCTGCAAGAAGCAACCAAGAGTGTCCAGTCTTGTCAGGCTATGCTCTTGGTTGACTTGTTAGTTTATGTGCCAGCACTTGCAGAGGCTCAGTGCATCTCAACAATTGCACCCAATAGCTAGTGGCCGGTTAGCTCAGTTGGTTAGAGTCTGATGCTAGTAATGCAAAGGTCATGGTTTCGATTCCCGTACTGGCTAATATGTACATTTTGAGTGTCAAAATTGTGAGTCACATGCATGTAAATTCTCAATGTTGCCACATAATTAAGTTTAGTGAATTGCAGAAATATCTCAGTTGGGAGAGCGTTAGACTGAAAATTTAAAAGTCCCTGGTTCGATCCTGGTTTTCGGGATTTGTATTTGTTCTTTCTTTATGCTCTGGCTTCAAGGAAACTATCCACAGCTTTGTTTGTGGATCTCAATGGTGTGTGTCACGCTGCTCCTCTGAAAGTAAGTAATGCTTTGCTTTTTCATCTGACATTTTGACATCAGTGTGACAGGAAAGTTGCTTGTCATTGTGACATGACAGTAGGTTGTCGTAAGACAAGGCTGCATGAAGTGTGAACTGAAGATTTCTTGGATCCACCAAAAAAATGTGTTTTTGGGGAATGCGGGCATCGACCCCAATACCTATAGCATGCTACCAATTGATCAAATTCCCCAGCTGTTTGGAATTTCCGCAAGAAGCAACCAAGAGTGTCCAGTCTTGTCAGGCAATGCTCTTGGTTGACTTGTTAGTTTACGCGCCAGCACTTGCAGAGGCTTGGTGCATCTCAACAATTGCGTGCAATAGCTAGTGAGCGGTTAGCTCAGTAGGTTAGAGTGTGGTGCTAATAATGCCGAGGTCATGGATTCGATCCCCGTACTGGCTAATATGTAGATTTTGAGTGTCAAAATTCTGAGTCACATGCATGTAAATTGTCAATGGTGCCTGGCGCGTAAACTAACAAGTCAACCAAGAGCATAGCCTGACAAGACTGGACACTCTTGGTTGCTTCTTGCGGAAATTCCAAACTGCTGGGGAATTAGGTCAAATGCTTTGCATGCGTGAGGTAGTGGGATCGATGCCCGCATTCTCCAAAAGCACATTGTTTTATGGATCCAAGAAAACTGTAGTTCACACTTCATGCAGCTTTGTCTTACGACAACCTACTGTCATGTAACAATGACAAGCAACTTTCCTGTCACACTGATGTCAAAATGTCTTGGTGTGGTCTGAGTCTTGGGTCTTTTGTTTGGTGGGTCTTTTGTTTGGTGGGTCTTTTGTTTTGTTGGTCTTTTGTTTGGTGGATCTTTTGTTTGGTGGGTCTTACCTAGTCACACATATGAAGTTTTGGAGAGATGTGACTTTTCTAACCCTTCAAAACAGACAGTGTGACCCAATTAAAGGCACTTCCGGTTGGCACAGGAAGCTATAAGTAAACACATGTCTTGATTGACATAGAAACTTACATAATCCTGAGTTTTAAGTCTTTAAGTTAAGAATTGACTGATCTACGATCTACACAGGGTTGAATGTAGTCATTTTCACCTTTGAAGGTTATGTACATCAAAACACCTTTTGGGTTATAACCTGGTTAGGGGTGTTTGGCCTTTAGGCCTGTATGTCCCTTCATCCCATGAGAGAGAGTTTAACTTTTTAAGCCTCTCTGTGTCTTCTTATTCATAATCTTTACATTTTTGGGTTACCAGATGCACAACAATCAGTATCCATCGTGAAATTTCAAAGTGTCCATAATGCACTCAGGTCGCCCCTGACAGAGAGAGGGCCGTAGTAGGGTGTTTCCATAGCGGGCATTAATATCAGAATGACCCTTAAATGCATTTAGGACCATATTTGAATTTTTGGGTTACCAGATGCACGTTTTCAATCACCAGGTGCACGGGTCTATTTCCTCTTGGGTTACCAGATGCACGTTTTCAATCACCAGGTGCACGGGTCTATTTCCTCCTCCAGCACTTGGCTAACAGTCCATAAAGCACCCAGGACGGCCCTGAGTGAAAGAGGGCCGTAGTAGGGTGCTCCTATAGCGGGCATTAAAATCAGAATGACCCTTAAATGCATTTAGGACCATATTTGAATTTTTGGGTTACCAGATGCACGTTTTCAATCACCAGGTGCACGGGTCTATTTCCTCCTCCAGCACTTGGCTAACAGTCCATAAAGCACCCAGGACGGCCCTGAGTGAAAGAGGGCCGTAGTAGGGTGCTCCTATAGCGGGCATTAAAATCAGAATGACCGTTAAATGCATTTAGGACCATATTTGTATTTTTGGGTTACCGGGTGCTCAACAATCAGTATCCATCGTGAAATTTCAAAGTGTCCATAATGCACTCAGGTCGCCCCCGACAGAGAGAGGGCCGTAGTAGGGTGTTTCCATAGCGGGCATTAAAATCAGAATGACCCTTAAATGCATTTAGGACCATATTTGAATTTTTGGGTTACCAGATGCACGTTTTCAATCACCAGGTGCACAGGTCTATTTCCTCTTGGGTTACCAGATGCACGTTTTCAATCACCAGGTGCACGGGTCTATTTCCTCCTCCAGCACTTGGCTAACAGTCCATAAAGCACCCAGGACGGCCCTGAGTGAAAGAGGGCCGTAGTAGGGTGCTCCTATAGCGGGCATTAAAATCAGAATGACCCTTAAATGCATTTAGGACCATATTTGAATTTTTGGGTTACCAGATGCACGTTTTCAATCACCAGGTGCACGGGTCTATTTCCTCCTCCAGCACTTGGCTAACAGTCCATAAAGCACCCAGGACGGCCCTGAGTGAAAGAGGGCCGTAGTAGGGTGCTCCTATAGCGGGCATTAATATCAGAATGACCCTTAAATGCATTTAGGACCATATTTGAATTTTTGGGTTACCAGATGCACGTTTTCAATCACCAGGTGCACAGGTCTATTTCCTCTTGGGTTACCAGATGCACGTTTTCAATCACCAGGTGCACGGGTCTATTTCCTCCTCCAGCACTTGGCTAACAGTCCATAAAGCACCCAGGACGGCCCTGAGTGAAAGAGGGCCGTAGTAGGGTGCTCCTATAGCGGGCATTAAAATCAGAATGACCGTTAAATGCATTTTGGGCCTTCTTTTTTTCAAAGTCGCTGCACTCAGAACGAGCTACGGTCAAGCGGGGCGTCTCGTTGAACTCGGCACAGTCTGGAGACTGTGGTGATGCCATTTTTTGTGTTGATTTCAGAATGCCATTTTGGTGATGGTCCCTCTCCGTTTAAACACATTGCAAATGTACAAAAGTCAACTAGCAAGTCAGTGTCCATCAGTCAATTAGATGTCATTATGACACCAAACTGATATCAATTGACACCAAACCCACTTTTTCCTACTCATTTAGAAGCCAACTATCACATATGTCAGAGCAGGCCCATAATTCACAGCGCCTTCGGTTTAAAACATAATAAAAACGTAAAACACATAGTTACGTTCTAGCTGCGGGTCCAGGTCGGACATTATGTGTAGGCCTATGTGAGGCGACCCCGAATCCCGAGTTTCGGCTCGATAGGTCCTTCGGTGCCCGAGTAAAACCCTAATTGGTGCTGAAAATCCACTTTTTTCCATGCCTTGCTACGGGGTCCTTGAATGAGCTATCGGACAGAAACGTTGGGATCTGTCTCTATGGGCCGAGCCGGTTTCAATGCACCTAGCCTTGCGTCTCGGAGACTTTTCTAAATGTCGTCATTTTCGTAACGGTCAAAATGAATTGAAGTCATTGCAAATGTACGAGGCTGTTTCTCGGTCCGAGAACCTTCTAGAGCCACGTAACTCACCACGCACTATTGACCGGAGGTCTAGAACAGGATTCTAAAGTTTCGGAACTCTAGGTCTGACGGTTCTTTTTTAGCTCGAACAAAGCTAACTATTGCAGTCACTGTCTGTCTCTCCGCACCCCAATACGTCCCTCCATCCAAGTTGTGTTTTAGGGTGATTTATTTTTCCTTTGAAATTTTATGGGAAAAATGACTGATTTACAGTTCATGGGGCTTGCCTAATCACATATATGAAGTTTTGGAAAGATCTGACTTTTTTAACCCCTCGAAACAGCCCAAGAGACACCAATTATGACACTTCCGGTTGGTACAGGAAGCTATAAATCAACACATATCCTCACTGGGGTATGCTTTTACAGAATCCTGAGTTTTAGGTCCTTACGTTAAGAATTAACTGATTTACACAGGGTTGAATGCACTATGTCTATCAAACTGCAGGCAGGGTATGGATAAACACTTTTAGGGTGATTTTAACCACTTCCGGTTGGTCCAGGAAGCTTAGAATCAACACAGGTAGACCTCGTAGTGGCCTGATGGACTGTCATCGAAGACAGGTTCATACGACATTCATAACCCACATAGGCTTCAGGTTGAATTTAGGGGTGCAGGCAATGTATTCCTATGGGGAGAGAAGTCAATGCAAACTCTTTGAAGTAAACACCCTCTTTTAACTATTAAGGGTTAATGCCACACGGTCAACGTTAGGCTTGCACGGATCGGGAGGACCTTAGGAACGTACCTGAGGTCGAATTGTGCTTCTCACCCTAACGGTTCTCTCACTGTCACCCAAAAGCAAATGACGTTGTGGGGCAGGCTTCATTTTGGGCCTACTTTTCTAATGGTCGCTGCGCTTAGACCGAGCGAGCTACGGTCAAGCGGGATATCTCGTTGAACTCGGCACGGCCTAGAGATTATGTTTATTCCATTGCCTGCTCTCTGTGTCTTTGAGCACCGCACTTTATCACTCCATCCTTGCTGTGTGTGTGTGTGAGAGCTTTTCTTTGACATCTGCTGGGAGAAATGACTGATTTACAGTTTAGGAGGGTTACCTAGTCACACATATGAAGTTTTGGAGAGATGTGACTTTTCTAACCCTTCAAAACAGACAGTGTGACCCAATTAAAGGCACTTCCGGTTGGCACAGGAAGCTATAAGTAAACACATGTCTTGATTGACATAGAAACTTACATAATCCTGAGTTTTAAGTCTTTAAGTTAAGAATTGACTGATCTACGATCTACACAGGGTTGAATGTAGTCATTTTCACCTTTGAAGGTTATGTACATCAAAACACCTTTTGGGTTAATTTAACCACTTCCGTTTGCTTCAGGAAGCTTAGAATTGGCACAGGTAGACCTCATAGTGGTCTGATGGACTGTCATAGAAGACAGGTTCATAAGGCATTCATAACCCACATAGGCTTCAGGTTGAATTTAGGGGTGCAGGCAATGTATTCCTATGGGGAGAGAAGTCAATGCAAACTCTTTGAAGTAAACACCTTCTTTTAACTATTAAGGGTTAATGCCACACGGTCAACGTTAGGCTTGCACGGATCGGGAGGACCTCAGGTACGTTCCTGAGGTCGAATTGTGCTTCTCACCTTAACGGTTCTCTCACTGTCACCCAAAAACAAATCACATTTTTCTAATGGTCGCTGTGCTTAGACCGAGCGAGCTACGGTCAAGCGGGGCATCTTGTTGAACTCGGCACGGCCTAGAGAATATGGAAATGCCATTGTAGGCTTTGTGTGTCTTTAAGCACCGCACTTTGTCACTCCATCCTTGCTGAGTGTGTGTTTCTGTGTGTGTGTGTGTGAGAGAGAGCTTTTCTTTGACATCTGTTGGGAGAAATGACTGCCTTACAGTTTATGGGGGTTGCCTAATCACACATATGAAGTTTTGAAAATATCTGACCTTTTTAACCCTTGGAAAATGCCACTGTGACACCATTTAAGGCACTTCCGGTTGGCACAGGAAGCTATAAATAAACTCATATCCTGATTGAGGTATGCCTTTACATAATCCTGAGTTTTAAGTCTTTACGTTAAGAACTGAGTTATTTACGGAGGGTTTAGGGAGTGTGTGTTATTTCAGAAAATCATAAAAAATCACAGAAATCTCACAGAGCTCCGAAGCACACTTTAAAAAGATTCGTAAGAACACCCTGCAACTGGATCTGTAACCGTTGAAAAAAAAAACACCTATCCGTGAACATCACCAATCTGTCGTTGTACGATTTCTCTTAAATGACGATAGATAAATGGCTGTTTTTTTTTAATTGACACCGGAGGCTCCTTGACTTTGACGTGAAGTGTAAAAATAATTTCTCTATTTTCATTTTGGACCTTTAATCCCAGATAAATGGCCATAACTCAAAAACCGTTGAGGCCTAGACGCCATCTTGTTTGGGGCCAACTGCCCATTATTTTTTATTTATTTTTATTTTACCTTTATTTAACCAGGTAGGCAAGTTGAGAACAAGTTCTCATTTACAATTGCGACCTGGCCAAGATAAAGCAAAGCAGTTCGACAGATAAAACGACACAGAGTTACACATGGAGTAAAAACAAACATACAGTCAATAATGCAGTATAAACAAGTCTATATACAATGTGAGCAAATGAGGTGAGAAGGGAGGTAAAGGCAAAAAAAGGCCATGATGGCAAAGTAAATACAATATAGCAAGTAAAATACTGGAATGGTAGTTTTGCAATGGAAGAATGTGCAAAGTAGAAATAAAAAAATAATGGGGTGCAAAGGAGCAAAATAAATAAATAAATAAAAATTAAATACAGTTGGGAAAGAGGTAGTTGTTTGGGCTAAATTTTAGGTGGGCTATGTATTATGCCAAACCTACGCTCACCGAGTTTCGGCTTTGAAATATTTTCAGTTTTCGAGATAAGGCCCCGTCGTGAATCGTGATGTTTTGTCCAATAGCAATATGATTGCGTATGCCCTCTTGTGGGAATTTCCGGGACAGCGGCAAAATGACCAAAATCTTATTATTTTTGTAAAACGGAAACCGAATGTCCAACAAAGTTCATTTGATGACTTCCCGGTAGGTCCGGCCCTGCCGCTCGGCCGGACGCCGTCCGCGAATTTTACAACCGATTTCGGACGTCTAGTAAGGGACCGTACATTTGCAATATGGACTTTCTCACTAACCATATGGCACCTGCCGAAATCTTCCCTTAAGGTATGAAAGGTTGCAAGTTCAATCCCCCAAGCTGACAAGGTCTTGGTGTCTGGGACTTGTCTGGGTCAAACAAAAGACCCACCAAACAAAAGACCCACCAAACAAAAGACCAACAAAACAAAAGATCCACCAAACAAAACAAAAGACACACCAAACCACACAAAAGACCCACCAAACCAAAGACCCACCAAACCAAAGACCCACCAAACAAAAGATCCACCAAACAAAAGACCCACCAAACAAAAGACCCAAGACTCAGACCACACCAAGACATTTTGACATCAGTGTGACAGGAAAGTTGCTTGTCATTGTTACATGACAGTAGGTTGTCGTAAGACAAAGCTGCATGAAGTGTGAACTACAGTTTTCTTGGATCCATAAAACAATGTGCTTTTGGAGAATGCGGGCATCGATCCCACTACCTCACGCATGCAAAGCATTTGACCTAATTCCCCAGCAGTTTGGAATTTCCGCAAGAAGCAACCAAGAGTGTCCAGTCTTGTCAGGCTATGCTCTTGGTTGACTTGTTAGTTTACGCGCCAGGCACCATTGACAATTTACATGCATGTGACTCAGAATTTTGACACTCAAAATCTACATATTAGCCAGTACGGGGATCGAATCCATGACCTTGGCATTATTAGCACCACACTCTAACCTACTGAGCTAACCGCTCACTAGCTATTGCACGCAATTGTTGAGATGCACCAAGCCTCTGCAAGTGCTGGCGCGTAAACTAACAAGTCAACCAAGAGCATTGCCTGACAAGACTGGACACTCTTGGTTGCTTCTTGCGGAAATTCCAAACAGCTGGGGAATTTGATCAATTGGTAGCATGCTATAGGTATTGGGGTCGATGCCCGCATTCCCCAAAAACACATTTTTTTTGTGGATCCAAGAAAGCTTCAGTTCACACTTCATGCAGCCTTGTCTTACGACAACCTACTGTCATGTCACAATGACAAGCAACTTTCCTGTCACACTGATGTCAAAATGTCAGATGAAAAAGCAAAGCATTACTTACTTTCAGAGGAGCAGCGTGACACACACCATTGAGATCCACAAACAAAGCTGTGGATAGTTTCCTTGAAGCCAGAGCATAAAAAAACAAAAACAAATCCCGAAAACCGGGATCGAACCAGGGACTTTCAGATCTTCAGTCTAACGCTCTCCCAACTGAGCAATTTCAGCAATGCACTTAACTTAATTATGTGGCACCATTGACAATTTACATGCATGTGACTCACAATTTTGACACTCAAAATGTACATATTAGCCAGTACGGGGATCGAACCCATGACCCAGACCAAGACCAAGACCAAGACCCAGACTAAGACCAAGAACAAGACCAGACCAAGAACAAGACCAAGACAAGACAAGACCAAGACCAAAACCAGGCGGAAGGGTAGCCTAGTGGTTAGAGCGCTGGACTAGTAATTGAAAGGTTGCAAGTTTAAACCCCCAAGCTGACAAGGTCTTGGTGTCTGGGTCTTGTCTGGGTCAAACAAAAGACCCACCAAACAAAAGACCCACCAAACAAAACAAAAGACCCACCAAACAAAACAAAAGACCCACCAAACCAAAGACCCACCAAACAAAAGATCCACCAAACAAAAGACCCACCAAACAAAAGACCCAAGACTCAGACCACACCAAGACATTTTGACATCAGTGTGACAGGAAAGTTGCTTGTCATTGTTACATGACAGTAGGTTGTCGTAAGACAAAGCTGCATGAAGTGTGAACTACAGTTTTCTTGGATCCATAAAACAATGTGCTTTTGGAGAATGCGGGCATCGATCCCACTACCTCACGCATGCAAAGCATTTGACCTAATTCCCCAGCAGTTTGGAATTTCCGCAAGAAGCAACCAAGAGTGTCCAGTCTTGTCAGGCTATGCTCTTGGTTGACTTGTTAGTTTACGCGCCAGGCACCATTGACAATTTACATGCATGTGACTCAGAATTTTGACACTCAAAATCTACATATTAGCCAGTACGGGGATCGAATCCATGACCTTGGCATTATTAGCACCACACTCTAACCTACTGAGCTAACCGCTCACTAGCTATTGCACGCAATTGTTGAGATGCACCAAGCCTCTGCAAGTGCTGGCGCGTAAACTAACAAGTCAACCAAGAGCATTGCCTGACAAGACTGGACACTCTTGGTTGCTTCTTGCGGAAATTCCAAACAGCTGGGGAATTTGATCAATTGGTAGCATGCTATAGGTATTGGGGTCGATGCCCGCATTCCCCAAAAACACATTTTTTTGGTGGATCCAAGAAATCTTCAGTTCACACTTCATGCAGCCTTGTCTTACGACAACCTACTGTCATGTCACAATGACAAGCAACTTTCCTGTCACACTGATGTCAAAATGTCAGATGAAAAAGCAAAGCATTACTTACTTTCAGAGGAGCAGCGTGACACACACCATTGAGATCCACAAACAAAGCTGTGGATAGTTTCCTTGAAGCCAGAGCATAAAGAAAGAACAAATACAAATCCCGAAAACCAGGATCGAACCAGGGACTTTTAAATTTTCAGTCTAACGCTCTCCCAACTGAGATATTTCTGTAATTCACTAAACTTAATTATGTGGCACCATTGACAATTTACATGCATGTGACTCACAATTTTGACACTCAAAATGTACATATTAGCCAGTACGGGGATCGAAACCATGACCTTTGCATTACTAGCATCAGACTCTAACCAACTGAGCTAACCGGCCACTAGCTATTGGGTGCAATTGTTGAGATGCACTGAGCCTCTGCAAGTGCTGGCACATAAACTAACAAGTCAACCAAGAGCATAGCCTGACAAGACTGGACACTCTTGGTTGCTTCTTGCAGAAATTCCAAACAGCTGGGGAATTTGATCAATTGGTAGCATGCTATAGGTATTGGGATCGATGCCCGCATTCCCCAAAAACACATTTTTTTGTGGATCCAAGAAAGCTCCAGTTCACACTTCATGCAGCCTTGTCTTACGACAACCTACTGTCATGTCACAATGACAAGCAACTTTCCTGTCACACTGATGTCAAAATGTCAGATGAAAAAGCAAAGCATTACTTACTTTCAAAGGAGCAGCGTGACACACACCATTGAGATCCACAAAGAAAGCTGTGGATAGTTTCCTTGAAGCCAGAGCATAAAGAAAGAACAAATCCAAATCCCGGGATCGAACCAGCGACTTTTAAATCTTCAGTCTAACGCTCTCCCAACTGAGCAATTTCAGCAATGCACTTAACTTAATTATGTGGCACCATTGACAATTTACATGCATGTGACTCACAATTTTGACACTCTAAATGTACATAGTAGCCAGTACGGGGATCGAACCCATGACCTTTGTATTATTAGCATCAGACTCTAACCAACTGAGCTAACCGGAAACTAGCTATTGGGCGCATTTGGTTGAGATGCACTAAGCCTCTGCAAGTGCTGGCGCGTAAATTAACAAGTCAAACAAGAGCATAGCCTGACAAGACTGGACACTCTTGGTTGCTTCTTGCAGAAATTCCAAACAGCTGGGGAATTTGATCAATTGGTAGCATGCTATAGGTATTGGGATCGATGCCCGCATTCCCCAAAAACACATTTTTTTGTGGATCCAAGAAAGCTCAAGTTCGCACTTCATGCAGCCTTGTCTTACGACAACCTACTGTCATGTCACAATGACAAGCAACTTTCCTGTCACACTGATGTCAAAATGTCAGATGAAAAAGCAAAGCATTACTTACTTTCAAAGGAGCAGCGTGACACACACCATTGAGATCCACAAAGAAAGCTATGGATAGTTTCCTTGAAGCCAGAGCATAAAGAAAGAACCAATACAAATCCCGAAAACCTGGATCGAACCAGGGACTTTTAAATCTTCAGTATAACGCTCTTCCAACTGAGCAATTTCAGCAATGCACTTAACTTAATTATGTGGCACCATTGACAATTTACATGCATGTGACTCACAATTTTGACACTCAAAATGTACATATTAGCCAGTACAGGGATCGAACCCATGACCTTTGCATTACTAGCATCAGACTCTAACCAACTGAGCTAACCGGCCACTAGCTATTGGGTGCAATTGTTGAGATGCACTGAGCCTCTGCAAGTGCTGGCACGTAAACTAACAAGTCAACCAAGAGCATAGCCTGACAAGACTGGACACTCTTGGTTGCTTCTTGCAGAAATTCCAAACAGCTGGGGAATTTGATCAATTGGTAGCATGCTATAGGTATTGGGATCGATGCCCGCATTCCCCAAAAACAATTTTTTTGTGCATCCAAGAAAGCTCCAGTTCACACTTCATGCAGCCTTGTCTTACGACAACCTACTGTCATGTAACAATGACTAGCAACTTTCCTGTCACACTGATGTCAAAATGTCAGATGAAAAAGCAAGACATTACTTACTTTCCGAGGAGCAGTGTGACACACACCATTGAGGACCACAACAAAGCTGGGGATAGTTTCCTTGAAGCCAGAGCATATAGAAAGAACAAAAACAAATGCCAAAAACCGGGATTGAACCAGAGACCATTAGATCTTCAGTCTAACACTCTCCCAACTGAGATATTTCTGCAATTCACTAAACTTAATTATGTGGCACCATTGACAATTTACATGCATGTGACTCACAATTTTGACACTCAAAATGTACATATTAGCCAGTACGGGGATCGAACCCATGACCCAGACCAAGACCAAGACCCAGACTAAGACCAAGAACAAGACCAGACCAAGAACAAGACCAAGGCAAGACAAGACCAAGACCAAAACCAGGCGGAAGGGTAGCCTAGTGGTTAGAGCGCTGGACTAGTAATTGAAAGGTTGCAAGTTCAATCCCCCAAGCTGACAAGGTCTTGGTGTCTGGGACTTGTCTGGGTCAAACAAAAGACCCACCAAACAAAAGACCCACAAAACAAAAGACCCACCAAACAAAGACCCACCAAACAAAAGACCCACCAAACCAAAGACCCACCAAACAAAAGACCCAAGACTCAGACCACACCAAGACATTTTGACATCAGTGTGACAGGAAAGTTGCTTGTCATTGTTACATGACAGTAGGTTGTCGTAAGACAAAGCTGCATGAAGTGTGAACTACAGTTTTCTTGGATCCATAAAACAATGTGCTTTTGGAGAATGCGGGCATCGATCCCACTACCTCACGCATGCAAAGCATTTGACCTAATTCCCCAGCAGTTTGGAATTTCCGCAAGAAGCAACCAAGAGTGTCCAGTCTTGTCAGGCTATGCTCTTGGTTGACTTGTTAGTTTACGCGCCAGGCACCATTGACAATTTACATGCATGTGACTCAGAATTTTGACACTCAAAATCTACATATTAGCCAGTACGGGGATCGAATCCATGACCTTGGCATTATTAGCACCACACTCTAACCTACTGAGCTAACCGCTCACTAGCTATTGCACGCAATTGTTGAGATGCACCAAGCCTCTGCAAGTGCTGGCGCGTAAACTAACAAGTCAACCAAGAGCATTGCCTGACAAGACTGGACACTCTTGGTTGCTTCTTGCGGAAATTCCAAACAGCTGGGGAATTTGATCAATTGGTAGCATGCTATAGGTATTGGGGTCGATGCCCGCATTCCCCAAAAACACATTTTTTTGGTGGATCCAAGAAATCTTCAGTTCACACTTCATGCAGCCTTGTCTTACGACAACCTACTGTCATGTCACAATGACAAGCAACTTTCCTGTCACACTGATGTCAAAATGTCAGATGAAAAAGCAAAGCATTACTTACTTTCAGAGGAGCAGCGTGACACACACCATTGAGATCCACAAACAAAGCTGTGGATAGTTTCCTTGAAGCCAGAGCATAAAGAAAGAACAAATACAAATCCCGAAAACCAGGATCGAACCAGGGACTTTTAAATTTTCAGTCTAACGCTCTCCCAACTGAGATATTTCTGCAATTCACTAAACTTAATTATGTGGCACCATTGACAATTTACATGCATGTGACTCACAATTTTGACACTCAAAATGTACATATTAGCCAGTACGGGGATCGAAACCATGACCTTTGCATTACTAGCATCAGACTCTAACCAACTGAGCTAACCGGCCACTAGCTATTGGGTGCAATTGTTGAGATGCACTGAGCCTCTGCAAGTGCTGGCACATAAACTAACAAGTCAACCAAGAGCATAGCCTGACAAGACTGGACACTCTTGGTTGCTTCTTGCAGAAATTCCAAACAGCTGGGGAATTTGATCAATTGTTAGCATGCTATAGGTATTGGGATCGATGCCCGCATTCCCCAAAAACACATTTTTTTGTGGATCCAAGAAAGCTCAAGTTCGCACTTCATGCAGCCTTGTCTTACGACAACCTACTGTCATGTCACAATGACAAGCAACTTTCCTGTCACACTGATGTCAAAATGTCAGATGAAAAAGCAAAGCATTACTTACTTTCAAAGGAGCAGCGTGACACACACCATTGAGATCCACAAAGAAAGCTGTGGATAGTTTCCTTGAAGCCAGAGCATAAAGAAAGAACAAATACAAATCCCGAAAACCTGGATCGAACCAGGGACTTTTAAATCTTCAGTATAACGCTCTCCCAACTGAGCAATTTCAGCAATGCACTTAACTTAATTATGTGGCACCATTGACAATTTACATGCATGTGACTCACAATTTTGACACTCAAAATGTACATATTAGCCAGTACAGGGATCGAACCCATGACCTTTGCATTACTAGCATCAGACTCTAACCAACTGAGCTAACCGGCCACTAGCTATTGGGTGCAATTGTTGAGATGCACTGAGCCTCTGCAAGTGCTGGCACGTAAACTAACAAGTCAACCAAGAGCATAGCCTGACAAGACTGGACACTCTTGGTTGCTTCTTGCAGAAATTCCAAACAGCTGGGGAATTTGATCAATTGGTAGCATGCTATAGGTATTGGGATCGATGCCCGCATTCCCCAAAAACAATTTTTTTGGTGCATCCAAGAAAGCTCCAGTTCACACTTCATGCAGCCTTGTCTTACGACAACCTACTGTCATGTAACAATGACTAGCAACTTTCCTGTCACACTGATGTCAAAATGTCAGATGAAAAAGCAAGACATTACTTACTTTCCGAGGAGCAGTGTGACACACACCATTGAGGACCACAACAAAGCTGGGGATAGTTTCCTTGAAGCCAGAGCATATAGAAAGAACAAAAACAAATGCCAAAAACCGGGATTGAACCAGAGACCATTAGATCTTCAGTCTAACACTCTCCCAACTGAGATATTTCTGCAATTCACTAAACTTAATTATGTGGCACCATTGACAATTTACATGCATGTGACTCACAATTTTGACACTCAAAATGTACATATTAGCCAGTACGGGGATCGAACCCATGACCCAGACCAAGACCAAGACCCAGACTAAGACCAAGAACAAGACCAGACCAAGAACAAGACCAAGGCAAGACAAGACCAAGACCAAAACCAGGCGGAAGGGTAGCCTAGTGGTTAGAGCGCTGGACTAGTAATTGAAAGGTTGCAAGTTCAATCCCCCAAGCTGACAAGGTCTTGGTGTCTGGGACTTGTCTGGGTCAAACAAAAGACCCACCAAACAAAAGACCCACCAAACAAAAGACCCACCAAACCAAAGATCCACCAAACAAAAGACCCACCAAACAAAAGACCCACCAAACAAAAGACCCACCAAACAAAAGACCCAAGACTCAGACCACACCAAGACATTTTGACATCAGTGTGACAGGAAAGTTGCTTGTCATTGTTACATGACAGTAGGTTGTCGTAAGACAAAGCTGCATGAAGTGTGAACTACAGTTTTCTTGGATCCATAAAACAATGTGCTTTTGGAGAATGCGGGCATCGATCCCACTACCTCACGCATGCAAAGCATTTGACCTAATTCCCCAGCAGTTTGGAATTTCCGCAAGAAGCAACCAAGAGTGTCCAGTCTTGTCAGGCTATGCTCTTGGTTGACTTGTTAGTTTACGCGCCAGGCACCATTGACAATTTACATGCATGTGACTCAGAATTTTGACACTCAAAATCTACATATTAGCCAGTACGGGGATCGAATCCATGACCTTGGCATTATTAGCACCACACTGTAACCTACTGAGCTAACCGCTCACTAGCTATTGCACGCAATTGTTGAGATGCACCAAGCCTCTGCAAGTGCTGGCGCGTAAACTAACAAGTCAACCAAGAGCATTGCCTGACAAGACTGGACACTCTTGGTTGCTTCTTGCGGAAATTCCAAACAGCTGGGGAATTTGATCAATTGGTAGCATGCTATAGGTATTGGGGTCGATGCCCGCATTCCCCAAAAACACATTTTTTTTGTGGATCCAAGAAAGCTTCAGTTCACACTTCATGCAGCCTTGTCTTACGACAACCTACTGTCATGTCACAATGACAAGCAACTTTCCTGTCACACTGATGTCAAAATGTCAGATGAAAAAGCAAAGCATTACTTACTTTCAGAGGAGCAGCGTGACACACACCATTGAGATCCACAAACAAAGCTGTGGATAGTTTCCTTGAAGCCAGAGCATAAAGAAAGAACAAATACAAATCCCGAAAACCGGGATCGAACCAGGGACTTTCAGATCTTCAGTCTAACGCTCTCCCAACTGAGCAATTTCAGCAATGCACTTAACTTAATTATGTGGCACCATTGACAATTTACATGCATGTGACTCACAATTTTGACACTGAAAATGTACATATTAGCCAGTACGGGGATCGAACCCATGAACTTTGCATTACTAGCATCAGACTCTAACCAACTGAGCTAACCGGCCACTAGCTATTGGGTGCAATTGTTGAGATGCACTGAGCCTCTGCAAGTGCTGGCACGTAAACTAACAAGTCAACCAAGAGCATAGCCTGACAAGACTGGACACTCTTGGTTGCTTCTTGCAGAAATTCCAAACAGCTGGGGAATTTGATCAATTGGTAGCATGCTATAGGTATTGGGATCGATGCCCGCATTCCCCAAAAACACATTTTTTTGTGGATCCAAGAAAGCTCCAGTTCACACTTCATGCAGCCTTGTCTTACGACAACCTACTGTCATGTAACAATGACTAGCAACTTTCCTGTCACACTGATGTCAAAATGTCAGATGAAAAAGCAAGACATTACTTACTTTCCGAGGAGCAGCGTGACACACACCATTGAGGACCACAACAAAGCTGGGGATAGTTTCCTTGAAGCCAGAGCATATAGAAAGAACAAATACAAATGCCAAAAACCGGGATTGAACCAGAGACCATTAGATCTTCAGTCTAACACTCTCCCAACTGAGATATTTCTGCAATTCACTAAACTTAATTATGTGGCACCATTGACAATTTACATGCATGTGACTCACAATTTTGACACTCAAAATGTACATATTAGCCAGTACGGGGATCGAACCCATGACCCAGACCAAGACCAAGACCAAGACCCAGACTAAGACCAAGAACAAGACCAGACCAAGAACAAGACCAAGACAAGACAAGACCAAGACCAAAACCAGGCGGAAGGGTAGCCTAGTGGTTAGAGCGCTGGACTAGTAATTGAAAGGTTGCAAGTTCAAACCCCCAAGCTGACAAGGTCTTGGTGTCTGGGTCTTGTCTGGGTCAAACAAAAGACCCACCAAACAAAAGACCCACCAAACAAAACAAAAGACCCACCAAACCAAAGACCCACCAAACCAAAGACACACCAAACAAAAGATCCACCAAACAAAAGACCCAAGACTCAGACCACACCAAGACATTTTGACATCAGTGTGACAGGAAAGTTGCTTGTCATTGTTACATGACAGTAGGTTGTCGTAAGACAAAGCTGCATGAAGTGTGAACTACAGTTTTCTTGGATCCATAAAACAATGTGCTTTTGGAGAATGCGGGCATCGATCCCACTACCTCACGCATGCAAAGCATTTGACCTAATTCCCCAGCAGTTTGGAATTTCCGCAAGAAGCAACCAAGAGTGTCCAGTCTTGTCAGGCTATGCTCTTGGTTGACTTGTTAGTTTACGCGCCAGGCACCATTGACAATTTACATGCATGTGACTCAGAATTTTGACACTCAAAATCTACATATTAGCCAGTACGGGGATCGAATCCATGACCTTGGCATTATTAGCACCACACTCTAACCTACTGAGCTAACCGCTCACTAGCTATTGCACGCAATTGTTGAGATGCACCAAGCCTCTGCAAGTGCTGGCGCGTAAACTAACAAGTCAACCAAGAGCATTGCCTGACAAGACTGGACACTCTTGGTTGCTTCTTGCGGAAATTCCAAACAGCTGGGGAATTTGATCAATTGGTAGCATGCTATAGGTATTGGGGTCGATGCCCGCATTCCCCAAAAACACATTTTTTTGGTGGATCCAAGAAATCTTCAGTTCACACTTCATGCAGCCTTGTCTTACGACAACCTACTGTCATGTCACAATGACAAGCAACTTTCCTGTCACACTGATGTCAAAATGTCAGATGAAAAAGCAAAGCATTACTTACTTTCAGAGGAGCAGCGTGACACACACCATTGAGATCCACAAACAAAGCTGTGGATAGTTTCCTTGAAGCCAGAGCATAAAGAAAGAACAAATACAAATCCCGAAAACCAGGATCGAACCAGGGACTTTTAAATTTTCAGTCTAACGCTC
Source organism: Oncorhynchus kisutch (assembly GCF_002021735.2). Lineage (NCBI taxonomy): Eukaryota > Metazoa > Chordata > Actinopteri > Salmoniformes > Salmonidae > Oncorhynchus > Oncorhynchus kisutch. The sequence goes on from NW_022263903.1 coordinate 24,195, forward strand.
TCCCAACTGAGATATTTCTGCAATTCACTAAACTTAATTATGTGGCACCATTGACAATTTACATGCATGTGACTCACAATTTTGACACTCAAAATGTACATATTAGCCAGTACGGGGATCGAAACCATGACCTTTGCATTACTAGCATCAGACTCTAACCAACTGAGCTAACCGGCCACTAGCTATTGGGTGCAATTGTTGAGATGCACTGAGCCTCTGCAAGTGCTGGCACATAAACTAACAAGTCAACCAAGAGCATAGCCTGACAAGACTGGACACTCTTGGTTGCTTCTTGCAGAAATTCCAAACAGCTGGGGAATTTGATCAATTGTTAGCATGCTATAGGTATTGGGATCGATGCCCGCATTCCCCAAAAACACATTTTTTTGTGGATCCAAGAAAGCTCAAGTTCGCACTTCATGCAGCCTTGTCTTACGACAACCTACTGTCATGTCACAATGACAAGCAACTTTCCTGTCACACTGATGTCAAAATGTCAGATGAAAAAGCAAAGCATTACTTACTTTCAAAGGAGCAGCGTGACACACACCATTGAGATCCACAAAGAAAGCTGTGGATAGTTTCCTTGAAGCCAGAGCATAAAGAAAGAACAAATACAAATCCCGAAAACCTGGATCGAACCAGGGACTTTTAAATCTTCAGTATAACGCTCTCCCAACTGAGCAATTTCAGCAATGCACTTAACTTAATTATGTGGCACCATTGACAATTTACATGCATGTGACTCACAATTTTGACACTCAAAATGTACATATTAGCCAGTACAGGGATCGAACCCATGACCTTTGCATTACTAGCATCAGACTCTAACCAACTGAGCTAACCGGCCACTAGCTATTGGGTGCAATTGTTGAGATGCACTGAGCCTCTGCAAGTGCTGGCACGTAAACTAACAAGTCAACCAAGAGCATAGCCTGACAAGACTGGACACTCTTGGTTGCTTCTTGCAGAAATTCCAAACAGCTGGGGAATTTGATCAATTGGTAGCATGCTATAGGTATTGGGATCGATGCCCGCATTCCCCAAAAACAATTTTTTTGTGCATCCAAGAAAGCTCCAGTTCACACTTCATGCAGCCTTGTCTTACGACAACCTACTGTCATGTAACAATGACTAGCAACTTTCCTGTCACACTGATGTCAAAATGTCAGATGAAAAAGCAAGACATTACTTACTTTCCGAGGAGCAGTGTGACACACACCATTGAGGACCACAACAAAGCTGGGGATAGTTTCCTTGAAGCCAGAGCATATAGAAAGAACAAAAACAAATGCCAAAAACCGGGATTGAACCAGAGACCATTAGATCTTCAGTCTAACACTCTCCCAACTGAGATATTTCTGCAATTCACTAAACTTAATTATGTGGCACCATTGACAATTTACATGCATGTGACTCACAATTTTGACACTCAAAATGTACATATTAGCCAGTACGGGGATCGAACCCATGACCCAGACCAAGACCAAGACCCAGACTAAGACCAAGAACAAGACCAGACCAAGAACAAGACCAAGGCAAGACAAGACCAAGACCAAAACCAGGCGGAAGGGTAGCCTAGTGGTTAGAGCGCTGGACTAGTAATTGAAAGGTTGCAAGTTCAATCCCCCAAGCTGACAAGGTCTTGGTGTCTGGGACTTGTCTGGGTCAAACAAAAGACCCACCAAACAAAAGACCCATCAAACAAAAGACCAACAAAACAAAAGACCCACCAAACCAAACAAAAGACCCACCAAACAAAGACCCACCAAACAAAAGACCCACCAAACAAAAGACCCACCAAACAAAAGACCCACCAAACAAAAGACCCAAGACTCAGACCACACCAAGACATTTTGACATCAGTGTGACAGGAAAGTTGCTTGTCATTGTTACATGACAGTAGGTTGTCGTAAGACAAAGCTGCATGAAGTGTGAACTACAGTTTTCTTGGATCCATAAAACAATGTGCTTTTGGAGAATGCGGGCATCGATCCCACTACCTCACGCATGCAAAGCATTTGACCTAATTCCCCAGCAGTTTGGAATTTCCGCAAGAAGCAACCAAGAGTGTCCAGTCTTGTCAGGCTATGCTCTTGGTTGACTTGTTAGTTTACGCGCCAGGCACCATTGACAATTTACATGCATGTGACTCAGAATTTTGACACTCAAAATCTACATATTAGCCAGTACGGGGATCGAATCCATGACCTTGGCATTATTAGCACCACACTCTAACCTACTGAGCTAACCGCTCACTAGCTATTGCACGCAATTGTTGAGATGCACCAAGCCTCTGCAAGTGCTGGCGCGTAAACTAACAAGTCAACCAAGAGCATTGCCTGACAAGACTGGACACTCTTGGTTGCTTCTTGCGGAAATTCCAAACAGCTGGGGAATTTGATCAATTGGTAGCATGCTATAGGTATTGGGGTCGATGCCCGCATTCCCCAAAAACACATTTTTTTGGTGGATCCAAGAAATCTTCAGTTCACACTTCATGCAGCCTTGTCTTACGACAACCTACTGTCATGTCACAATGACAAGCAACTTTCCTGTCACACTGATGTCAAAATGTCAGATGAAAAAGCAAAGCATTACTTACTTTCAGAGGAGCAGCGTGACACACACCATTGAGATCCACAAACAAAGCTGTGGATAGTTTCCTTGAAGCCAGAGCATAAAGAAAGAACAAATACAAATCCCGAAAACCAGGATCGAACCAGGGACTTTTAAATTTTCAGTCTAACGCTCTCCCAACTGAGATATTTCTGCAATTCACTAAACTTAATTATGTGGCACCATTGACAATTTACATGCATGTGACTCACAATTTTGACACTCAAAATGTACATATTAGCCAGTACGGGGATCGAAACCATGACCTTTGCATTACTAGCATCAGACTCTAACCAACTGAGCTAACCGGCCACTAGCTATTGGGTGCAATTGTTGAGATGCACTGAGCCTCTGCAAGTGCTGGCACATAAACTAACAAGTCAACCAAGAGCATAGCCTGACAAGACTGGACACTCTTGGTTGCTTCTTGCAGAAATTCCAAACAGCTGGGGAATTTGATCAATTGTTAGCATGCTATAGGTATTGGGATCGATGCCCGCATTCCCCAAAAACACATTTTTTTGTGGATCCAAGAAAGCTCAAGTTCGCACTTCATGCAGCCTTGTCTTACGACAACCTACTGTCATGTCACAATGACAAGCAACTTTCCTGTCACACTGATGTCAAAATGTCAGATGAAAAAGCAAAGCATTACTTACTTTCAAAGGAGCAGCGTGACACACACCATTGAGATCCACAAAGAAAGCTGTGGATAGTTTCCTTGAAGCCAGAGCATAAAGAAAGAACAAATACAAATCCCGAAAACCTGGATCGAACCAGGGACTTTTAAATCTTCAGTATAACGCTCTCCCAACTGAGCAATTTCAGCAATGCACTTAACTTAATTATGTGGCACCATTGACAATTTACATGCATGTGACTCACAATTTTGACACTCAAAATGTACATATTAGCCAGTACAGGGATCGAACCCATGACCTTTGCATTACTAGCATCAGACTCTAACCAACTGAGCTAACCGGCCACTAGCTATTGGGTGCAATTGTTGAGATGCACTGAGCCTCTGCAAGTGCTGGCACGTAAACTAACAAGTCAACCAAGAGCATAGCCTGACAAGACTGGACACTCTTGGTTGCTTCTTGCAGAAATTCCAAACAGCTGGGGAATTTGATCAATTGGTAGCATGCTATAGGTATTGGGATCGATGCCCGCATTCCCCAAAAACAATTTTTTTTGTGCATCCAAGAAAGCTCCAGTTCACACTTCATGCAGCCTTGTCTTACGACAACCTACTGTCATGTAACAATGACTAGCAACTTTCCTGTCACACTGATGTCAAAATGTCAGATGAAAAAGCAAGACATTACTTACTTTCCGAGGAGCAGTGTGACACACACCATTGAGGACCACAACAAAGCTGGGGATAGTTTCCTTGAAGCCAGAGCATATAGAAAGAACAAAAACAAATGCCAAAAACCGGGATTGAACCAGAGACCATTAGATCTTCAGTCTAACACTCTCCCAACTGAGATATTTCTGCAATTCACTAAACTTAATTATGTGGCACCATTGACAATTTACATGCATGTGACTCACAATTTTGACACTCAAAATGTACATATTAGCCAGTACGGGGATCGAACCCATGACCCAGACCAAGACCAAGACCCAGACTAAGACCAAGAACAAGACCAGACCAAGAACAAGACCAAGGCAAGACAAGACCAAGACCAAAACCAGGCGGAAGGGTAGCCTAGTGGTTAGAGCGCTGGACTAGTAATTGAAAGGTTGCAAGTTCAATCCCCCAAGCTGACAAGGTCTTGGTGTCTGGGACTTGTCTGGGTCAAACAAAAGACCCACCAAACAAAAGACCCATCAAACAAAAGACCAACAAAACAAAAGACCCACCAAACCAACAAAGACCCACCAAACAAAAGACCCACCAAACAAAAGACCCACCAAACCAAAGACCCACCAAACAAAAGACCCACCAAACAAAAGACCCACCAAACAAAAGACCCAAGACTCAGACCACACCAAGACATTTTGACATCAGTGTGACAGGAAAGTTGCTTGTCATTGTTACATGACAGTAGGTTGTCGTAAGACAAAGCTGCATGAAGTGTGAACTACAGTTTTCTTGGATCCATAAAACAATGTGCTTTTGGAGAATGCGGGCATCGATCCCACTACCTCACGCATGCAAAGCATTTGACCTAATTCCCCAGCAGTTTGGAATTTCCGCAAGAAGCAACCAAGAGTGTCCAGTCTTGTCAGGCTATGCTCTTGGTTGACTTGTTAGTTTACGCGCCAGGCACCATTGACAATTTACATGCATGTGACTCAGAATTTTGACACTCAAAATCTACATATTAGCCAGTACGGGGATCGAATCCATGACCTTGGCATTATTAGCACCACACTCTAACCTACTGAGCTAACCGCTCACTAGCTATTGCACGCAATTGTTGAGATGCACCAAGCCTCTGCAAGTGCTGGCGCGTAAACTAACAAGTCAACCAAGAGCATTGCCTGACAAGACTGGACACTCTTGGTTGCTTCTTGCGGAAATTCCAAACAGCTGGGGAATTTGATCAATTGGTAGCATGCTATAGGTATTGGGGTCGATGCCCGCATTCCCCAAAAACACATTTTTTTGGTGGATCCAAGAAATCTTCAGTTCACACTTCATGCAGCCTTGTCTTACGACAACCTACTGTCATGTCACAATGACAAGCAACTTTCCTGTCACACTGATGTCAAAATGTCAGATGAAAAAGCAAAGCATTACTTACTTTCAGAGGAGCAGCGTGACACACACCATTGAGATCCACAAACAAAGCTGTGGATAGTTTCCTTGAAGCCAGAGCATAAAGAAAGAACAAATACAAATCCCGAAAACCAGGATCGAACCAGGGACTTTTAAATTTTCAGTCTAACGCTCTCCCAACTGAGATATTTCTGCAATTCACTAAACTTAATTATGTGGCACCATTGACAATTTACATGCATGTGACTCACAATTTTGACACTCAAAATGTACATATTAGCCAGTACGGGGATCGAAACCATGACCTTTGCATTACTAGCATCAGACTCTAACCAACTGAGCTAACCGGCCACTAGCTATTGGGTGCAATTGTTGAGATGCACTGAGCCTCTGCAAGTGCTGGCACATAAACTAACAAGTCAACCAAGAGCATAGCCTGACAAGACTGGACACTCTTGGTTGCTTCTTGCAGAAATTCCAAACAGCTGGGGAATTTGATCAATTGTTAGCATGCTATAGGTATTGGGATCGATGCCCGCATTCCCCAAAAACACATTTTTTTGTGGATCCAAGAAAGCTCAAGTTCGCACTTCATGCAGCCTTGTCTTACGACAACCTACTGTCATGTCACAATGACAAGCAACTTTCCTGTCACACTGATGTCAAAATGTCAGATGAAAAAGCAAAGCATTACTTACTTTCAAAGGAGCAGCGTGACACACACCATTGAGATCCACAAAGAAAGCTGTGGATAGTTTCCTTGAAGCCAGAGCATAAAGAAAGAACCAATACAAATCCCGAAAACCTGGATTGAACCAGGGACTTTTAAATCTTCAGTCTAACGCTCTCCCAACTGAGCAATTTCAGCAATGCACTTAACTTAATTATGTGGCACCATTGACAATTTACATGCATGTGACTCACAATTTTGACACTCAAAATGTACATATTAGCCAGTACAGGTATCGAACCCATGACCTTTGCATTAATAGCATCAGACTCTAACCAACTGAGCTAACCGGCCACTAGCTATTGGGTGCAATTGTTGAGATGCACTGAGCCTCTGCAAGTGCTGGCACGTAAACTAACAAGTCAACCAAGAGCATAGCCTGACAAGACTGGACACTCTTGGTTGCTTCTTGCAGAAATTCCAAACAGCTGGGGAATTTGATCAATTGGTAGCATGCTATAGGTATTGGGATCGATGCCCGCATTCCCCAAAAACAATTTTTTTTGTGCATCCAAGAAAGCTCCAGTTCACACTTCATGCAGCCTTGTCTTACGACAACCTACTGTCATGTAACAATGACTAGCAACTTTCCTGTCACACCGATGTCAAAATGTCAGATGAAAAAGCAAGACATTACTTACTTTCCGAGGAGCAGTGTGACACACACCATTGAGGACCACAACAAAGCTGGGGATAGTTTCCTTGAAGCCAGAGCATATAGAAAGAACAAAAACAAATGCCAAAAACCGGGAATGAACCAGAGACCATTAGATCTTCAGTCTAACACTCTCCCAACTGAGATATTTCTGCAATTCACTAAACTTAATTATGTGGCACCATTGACAATTTACATGCATGTGACTCACAATTTTGACACTCAAAATGTACATATTAGCCAGTACGGGGATCGAACCCATGACCCAGACCAAGACCAAGACCCAGACTAAGACCAAGAACAAGACCAGACCAAGAACAAGACCAAGACAAGACAAGACCAAGACCAAAAGCAGGCGGAAGGGTAGCCTAGTGGTTAGAGCGCTGGACTAGTAATTGAAAGGTTGCAAGTTCAATCCCCCAAGCTGACAAGGTCTTGGTGTCTGGGACTTGTCTGGGTCAAACAAAAGACCCACCAAACAAAAGACCAACAAAACAAAAGATCCACCAAACAAAACAAAAGACCCACCAAACCAACAAAGATCCACCAAACAAAAGACCCACCAAACAAAAGACCCAAGACTCAGACCACACCAAGACATTTTGACATCAGTGTGACAGGAAAGTTGCTTGTCATTGTTACATGACAGTAGGTTGTCGTAAGACAAAGCTGCATGAAGTGTGAACTACAGTTTTCTTGGATCCATAAAACAATGTGCTTTTGGAGAATGCGGGCATCGATCCCACTACCTCACGCATGCAAAGCATTTGACCTAATTCCCCAGCAGTTTGGAATTTCCGCAAGAAGCAACCAAGAGTGTCCAGTCTTGTCAGGCTATGCTCTTGGTTGACTTGTTAGTTTACGCGCCAGGCACCATTGACAATTTACATGCATGTGACTCAGAATTTTGACACTCAAAATCTACATATTAGCCAGTACGGGGATCGAATCCATGACCTTGGCATTATTAGCACCACACTCTAACCTACTGAGCTAACCGCTCACTAGCTATTGCACGCAATTGTTGAGATGCACCAAGCCTCTGCAAGTGCTGGCGCGTAAACTAACAAGTCAACCAAGAGCATTGCCTGACAAGACTGGACACTCTTGGTTGCTTCTTGCGGAAATTCCAAACAGCTGGGGAATTTGATCAATTGGTAGCATGCTATAGGTATTGGGTCGATGCCCGCATTCCCCAAAAACACATTTTTTTGTGGATCCAAGAAAGCTTCAGTTCACACTTCATGCAGCCTTGTCTTACGACAACCTACTGTCATGTCACAATGACAAGCAACTTTCCTGTCACACTGATGTCAAAATGTCAGATGAAAAAGCAAAGCATTACTTACTTTCAAAGGAGCAGCGTGACACACACCATTGAGATCCACAAAGAAAGCTGTGGATAGTTTCCTTGAAGCCAGAGCATAAAGAAAGAACAAATACAAATCCCGAAAACCGGGATCGAACCAGGGACTTTTAAATCTTCAGTCTAACGCTCTCCCAACTGAGCAATTTCAGCAATGCACTTAACTTAATTATGTGGCACCATTGACAATTTACATGCATGTGACTCACAATTTTGACACTCAAAATGTACATATTAGCCAGTACGGGGATCGAACCCATGACCTTTGCATTACTAGCATCAGACTCTAACCAACTGAGCTAACCGGCCACTAGCTATTGGGTGCAATTGTTGAGATGCACTGAGCCTCTGCAAGTGCTGGCACGTAAACTAACAAGTCAACCAAGAGCATAGCCTGACAAGACTGGACACTCTTGGTTGCTTCTTGCAGAAATTCCAAACATCTGGGGAATTTGATCAATTGGTAGCATGCTATAGGTATTGGGATCGATGCCCGCATTCCCCAAAAACAATTTTTTTGTGGCATCCAAGAAAGCTCCAGTTCACACTTCATGCAGCCTTGTCTTACGACAACCTACTGTCATGTAACAATGACTAGCAACTTTCCTGTCACACTGATGTCAAAATGTCAGATGAAAAAGCAAGACATTACTTACTTTCCGAGGAGCAGTGTGACACACACCATTGAGGACCACAACAAAGCTGGGGATAGTTTCCTTGAAGCCAGAGCATATAGAAAGAACAAATACAAATGCCAAAAACCGGGATTGAACCAGAGACCATTAGATCTTCAGTCTAACGCTCTCCCAACTGAGATATTTCTGCAATTCACTAAACTTAATTATGTGGCACCATTGACAATTTACATGCATGTGACTCACAATTTTGACACTCAAAATGTACATATTAGCCAGTACGGGGATCGAACCCATGACCCAGACCAAGACCAAGACCCAGACTAAGACCAAGAACAAGACCAAAACCAGGCGGAAGGGTAGCCTAGTGGTTAGAGCGCTGGACTAGTAATTGGTCTTGGTCTTGGGTCTTGTCTGGTTCCTGGGTCTTAGTTCCTGGGTCTTGGGTCCTGGGTCTTGGGTCTGGGTCCTGGGTCTGGGTCTTGGGTCTGGGTCTTGGTCTTGTCTGGTCCTGGGTCTTGTCTGGGTCTTGGGTCCTGGGTCTTGTCTGGGTCTGGGTCTTGGGTCCTGGGTCTGGTGTCCTGGGTCTTGGGTCCTGGTCAACTGTGGGTCAACTGCCTGTTCAGGGGCAGAATGACAGATTTGTACCTTGTCAGCTCAGGGGTTTGAACTTGCAACCTTTCGGTTACTAGTCCAGTGCTCTAACCACTAGGCTACCCTGCCGTCTGCTCTTGGTCTTGTTCTTGGTCTGGGACTTGGTCTTGTTCTTGTTCTTGTTCTTGTTCTTGGTCTGGTCTTGGTCTTGGTCTGGTCTGGGTCTTGTCTGGGTCCTGGGTCTGGGTCTGGGTCTTGGGTTCTGGGTCTGGGTCTTGGGTCTTGGGTCCTGGGTCTGGGTCTTGGGTCCTGGGTCTTGGGTCTGGGTCTGGGTCCTTGGTCCTGGGTCTTGGGTCCTGGGTCTTGGGTCCTGGGTCTTTTCTGGGTCCTGGGTCTGGGCCTTGGGTCCTGGGTCTGGGTCTTGGGTCCTGGGTCTTGGGTCTGGGTCCTGGGTCTTGGGTCCTGGGTCTTGGGTCCTGGGTCTGGGTCATGTCTGGGTCTGGGTCTGGGTCTTGGGTCCTGGGTCTGGGTCTTGGTCTTGGGTCTTGGGTCCTGGGTCTGGGTCTGGGTCTTGGGTCCTGGGTCTGGGTCTGGTTCTGGGTCTTGGGTCCTGGGTCTGGGTCTGGGTCCTGGGTCCTGGGTCTGGGTCTTGGGTCCTGGGTCTTGGGTCCTGGGTCTTGTCTGGGTCCTGGGTCTGGGTCTTGGGTCCTGGGTCTTGGGTCCTGGGTCTGGGTCTTGGGTCCTGGGTCTTGGGTCTGGGTCTTGGTGTTGGTCTTGTCTGGTCCTGGGTCCTGGGTCTGGGTCTTGGGTCCTGGGTCTGGGTCTTGTCTGGGTCTTGGTCTTGGTCTTGTCTGGGTCTTGGGTCCTGGGTCTTGGGTCTGGGTCTTGGTCTTGTCTGGGTCTTGGGTCCTGGGTCTTGGGTCCTGGGTCTGGGTCCTGGGTCCTGGGTCTTGTCTGGGTCCTGGGTCTGGGTCTGGGTCTTGGGTCCTGGGTCTGGGTCTTGGGTCTTTGTCTTGTCTGGGTCCTGGGTCTGGGTCCTGGTCTTGTCTGGGTCCTGGGTCTGGGTCTGGGTCTTGTCTGGGTCTGGGTCTGGGTCTTGGGTCCTGGGTCTTGGGTCTTGTCTGGGTCCTGGGTCTGGGTCCTGGGTCCTGGGTCTGGGTCCTGGGTCTTGGGTCCTGGGTCTGGGTCTTGGGTCCTGGGTCTGGGTCTGGGTCCTGGGTCTTGGGTCCTGGGTCTTGGGTCCTGGGTCTTGTCTGGGTCCTGGGTCTGGGTCTGGGTCTTGGGTCCTGGGTCTGGGTCTTGGGTACTGGGTCCTGGGTCTTGGGTCCTGGGTCTTGGGTCCTGGGTCTTGTCTTGGGTCTGGGTCTTGGGTCCTGGGTCTGGGTCTGAGGTCCTGGGTCTGGTCTGGGTCTTGGGTCCTGGGTCTTGGGTCCTGGGTCTTGGGTCCTGGGTTGTCTGGGTCCTGGGTCTGGGTCTTGGGTCCTGGGTCTTGGTCCTGGGTCCTGGGTCTTGGGTCCTGGGTCTTGGGTCTGGGTCTTGGGTCTGGGTCTTGTCTGGGTCCTGGGTCTGGGGTCTGGGTCTTGGGTCCTGGTCCTGGGTCTGGGTCTTGGGTCCTGGGTCCTGGGTCCTGGGTCTGGGGTCTTGGTCTGGGTCTTGTCTGGTCTGGGTCTGGGTCTTGGGTCCTGGGTCTTGTCTGGGTCCTGGTCTGGGTTCTGGGTCTTGTCTGGGTCTGGGTCTGGGTCTTGGGTCTGGGTCCCTGGGTCTTGTCTGGGTCCTGGGTCTGGGTCCTGGGTCTGGGTCTGGGTCCTGGGTCTTGGGTCCCGGTCTGGGTCTTGGGTCCTGGGTCTTGGGTCTGGGTCCTGGGTCCTGGGTCTTGGGTCCTGGTCTTGGGTTCTGGGTCTTGTCTGGGTCCTGGGTCTGGGTCCTGGTCTTGGGTCCTGGGTCTGGGTCTTGGGTACTGGGTCCTGGGTCTTGGGTCCTGGGTCTTGGGTCCTGGGTCTTGTCTTGGGTCTGGGTCTTGGGTCCTGGGTCTGGGTCTGGGTCCTGGGTCCTGGGTCTGGGTCTTGGGTCCTGGGTCTTGGGTCCTGGGTCTTGGGTCCTGGGTCTTGTCTGGGTCCTGGGTCTGGGTCTTGGGTCCTGGGTCTTGGGTCCTGGGTCTGGGTCTTGGGTCCTGGGTCTTGGGTCTGGGTCTTGGGTCCTGGGTCTTGTCTGGGTCCTGGGTCTGGGTCTGGGTCCTGGGTCCTGGGTCTGGGTCTTGGGTCCTGGGTCTTGGGTCCTGGGTCTTGTCTGGGTCTTGGGTCCTGGGTCTTGGGTCCTGGGTCTGGGTCTTGGGTCCTGGGTCTTGGGTCCTGGGTCTTGGGTCTGGGTCTTGGTGTTGGTCTTGTCTGGTCCTGGGTCCTGGGTCTGGGTCTTGGGTCTGGGTCTTGTCTGGGGTCTTGGTCCTTGTCTGGGTCTTGGGTCCTGGGTCTTGGGTCTGGGTCTTGGGTCTGGGTCTTGTCTTGGGTCCTGGGTCTGGGTCCTGGGTCTTGGGTCCTGGGTTCTTGGGTCCTGGGTCTTTGTCTTGGTCTTGTCTGGGTCCTGGGTCTGGTTCTTGGGTCCTGGGTCTTGGGTCCTTGTCTGGGTCCTGGGTCTGGGTCCTGGGTCTGGGTCTTGGGTCCTGGGTCTGGGTCTTGGGTCTGGGTCTTGGGTCCTGGGTCTTGGGTCTGGGTCTGGGTCCTGGGTCTTGGGTCCTGGGTCTTGGGTCCAGGGTCTTGTCTGGGTCCTGGGTCTGGGTCTGGGTCTTGTCTGGGTCTGGGTCTGGGTCTTGGGTCTTGGGCCTGGGTCTTGGGTCTGGGGTCTTGGGTCCTGGGTCTTGTCTTGGGTCCTGGGTCTTTGTCTTGGGTCCTGGTCTTGTCTGGGTCCTGGGTCTGGGTCTGGGTCCTGGGTCTTGTCTGGGTCCTGGGTCTTTCTCTTGTCTGGGTCTTGGGTCCTGGTCCTGGGTCCTGGTCTTGGTCCTGGGTCTGGGTCTGGGTCTGGGTCCTTGGGTCCTGGGTCCTGGGTCTGGGTCTTGGGTCCTGTCCTGGGGTCTGGGTCATGTCTGGGTCTGGGTCTTGGGTCCTGGGTCCTGGTTCTTGGGTCCTGGTCTAGGTCTTGGTCCTGGGTCTTTTGGTCCTGGGTCTTGGGTCTGGGTCTTGGTGTTGTCTTGTCTGGTCCTGGGTCCTGGGTCTGGGTCTTGTCTGGGTCTTGGTCCTGTCTTGGGTCTGGGTCCTGGTCTTGTCTGGGTCTTGGGTCCTGGGTCTTGGGTCCTGGGTCTTGGTCCTGGTCTTTGTCTTGGGTCTTGGTCTGGGTCCGGGTCTGGGTCTTGGGTCCTGGGTCTTGGGTCTGGGTCCTTGGTCCTGGGTCTGGGTCCTGGGTCTTTGGTCCTGGGTCTGGGTCTTGGGTCCTGGGTCTTGGGTCTGGGTCTGGGTTCCTGGGTCTTGGGTCCTGGGTCTTGGGTCCTGGTCCTTTGGGTCCCTGGTCTGGTCCTGGGTCTTGGGTCCTGGGTCTGGGTCGTGGTACTGGTCCTGGGTCCTTGTCTGGGTCCCTGGGGTCTGGGTCTGGGTCTTTGTCTGGGTCTGGTCTGGGCTGGTCCTTGGGCCTGCCTTGGGTCTTGGGTCTTGGTCCTGGGACATTGTCTTTGGTCTGGTCATTGTCTGGGTCCAGGACGCCAAGACCCAGACCCAAGACCCAGACGGGCCCAAGACCAAGACCAGGTACCCAGACCCGGGGGGGAAAAAACCCAAGGAACCCAGACCAAGACCCAGGACCCAGACCAAGGACGCGCAGGATCGCAGTACCAAGACCCAAGACCCAGGACCCAAGACAAGACCCAGGACCCAGACCCAGACCCAGGACCCAGACCAAGACCAGGACCCAAGACCCAGACCCAGGACCCAAGACAAGACCAGGACCCAAGACCCAGACCCAAGACCCAGGACCCAGAAGACCAGGACCCAGACCCAAGACCCAGACCCAGACCCAGACCCAGGACCCAGACCAAGACCCAGGACCCAAGACCAGGACCCAGGACCCAGACCCAGGACCCGACAGACCCAGACCCAGACCCAGACCCAGGACCCAAGACCCAGACCCAGGACCCAAGACCCAGGACCCCAGACCCAGGACCCAAGACCCAAGACCCAGACCCAGACCCAGGACCCAAGACCCAGACAAGACCAAGACCAGACCCAGACCCAGACCCAAGACCCCCGGACCCAAGACCCAGACCCCAGACCCAGGACCAAGACCCAGACCCAGGACCCAGGACCCAGACCCAGGACCCAAAGACCCAGACCCAGACCCAGACCCAAGACCCAGACCCAGACCCCAGGACCAGACAAGACCCAGGACCCAAGACCCAAGACCCAGACCCAGACCCAGACAAGACCAAGACCAAGACCCAGACCCAGACCCAGACAAGACCCAGAACCCAGACCCAGGACCAGAACAAGACCCAGGACCCCAGTACCAAGACCCAGACCCAGGACCCAGGACCCAAGACCCAGGACCCAGACGACCCAAAGACCCAGGACCCAGGACCCAAGACCAGACCCAGGACCCAAGACCCAGGACCCAGACCCAGGACCCAGGACCCAGACCCAGGACCCAGACAAGACCCAAGACCCAGGACCCAAGACCCAGACCAGGACCCAGTCAAGACCCAGACAAAGACCCAGGACCCAGACCCAGGACCCAGACAAGACCAGGACCCAGACCCAGGACCCAGACAAGACAGACCCAAGACCCAGACCCAGGACCCAAGACCCAGACCCAGACCCAGACCCAGACAAGACCCAGGACCCAGACCCAGGACCCAGACAAGACCCAGGACCCAGACCCAGGACCCAGACAAGACAAGACCCAAGACCCAGACCCAGGACCCAAGACCCAGACCCAGACCCAGGACCCAGACAAGACCCAGGACCCAGACCCAGGACCCAAGACCCAGGACCAAAGACCCAGACCCAAGACCCAGGACCCAAGACCCAGACAAGACCAAGACCCAGACAAGACCCAGACCCAGGACCCAAGACCCAGACCCAGGACCCAGGACCAGACAAGACCAACACCAAGACCCAGACCAAGACCCAGGACCCAAGACCCAGACCCAGGACCCAAGACCCAGGACCCATGACCCAAGACCCAAGACCCCATGACCCAAGACCCATGACCCAAGACCCGAGACCCAAGACCCCAAACCCAGACCCAGACCCAGGACCCAGGACCCAGACACAAGACCCAGACCCAGGACCCAGGACCCAGACCAGACCCAGACCCAGACCCAGGACCCAGGACCCAGACCCAGACCCAGACCCAGACCCAAGACCCAGACCCAGACCCAGACCCAGGACCCAAGACCCAGGACAAGACCCAGGACCCAAGACCCAGACAAGACCCAGGACCCAGACCCAGACCCAGGACCCAGACCCAGACCCAGACCCAAGACCCAGGACCCAGGACCCAGACCCAGACCCAGACCCAGGACCCAAGACCCAGACCCAGACCCAGAACCCAGGACCCAAGACCCAGGACAAGACCCAGGCCCAGACCCAGACAGACCCAGGACCCAAGACCCAGGACCCAGGACCCAGGACCCAGACCCAGACCAAGACCCAGACCCAGGACCCAAGACCCAGACCCCAGACATGACCCAGACCCAGGACCCAAGACCCAGACCCAGGACCCAGGACCCAAGACCCAGACCCAGACCCAGACCCAGGACCCAAGACCCAGGACCAGGACCAGGACCCAAGACCCAGACCCAGGACCCAGACCCCAGGACCCAGACCCAGACAAAGACCCAAGACCCAGGACCCAGACAAGACCCAGGACCCAGACCCAAGACCCAGACCCAGGACCCAGACAAGACCAGGACCCAAGACAAAGACCCAGGACCCCAGACCCAGGACCCAAGACCCAGGACCCAGGACCCAGGACCCAAGAATCAGACCCAGGACCCAAGACCCAGGACCCAAGACCCAGACAAGACCCAAGACCCAGGACCCAGGCAAGACCCAGGACCCAGACCCAAGACCCCAGACCCAGGACCCAGACAAGACCAGGACCCAAGACAAAAGACCCAGGACCCAAGACCCAGACCCAGACCCCAGGCCCAAGACCCAGGACCCAAGACCCCAGACCCAGACCAGACAAGAACCCCAAGAAACCCCAAAGACCCAGGACCCAGAACAGGACCCCAGGACCCAGACCCAGGACCCAGAC